>NW_015506592.1:222058-240110 GCF_001515645.1 Sinocyclocheilus grahami
TCTATCTATCTATCTATCTATCTATCTATGTATGTATGTATGTATGTATGTATGTATGTATGTATGTATGTATGTATGTATGTATGTATGTATGTATCTATCTATCTATCTATGTATGTATGTATGTATGTATGTATGTATGTATGTATGTATGTATGTATGTATGTCTGTCTGTCTGTCTGTCTATCCATCCCTACTTACTAACATGCCATCAAAGAGAGGAAGAAGTTTCTGGGGGTTATCAGATGTTATTATGATATGATATGATATGATATGATATGATATGATATGATATGATATGATATGATATGATATGATATGATATGATATTATATTGGATATAAAGGATGGCAATGGTGACTGTCAAAAGATGTGTTATATTTTACTTGTGGTAACATTATAATGTGGTTCATTATTACTCTCACTGATGATGATTAACTGGTGGTGTGCTTTAGTTGTGTTTGTAATACTTTGTCATCCGTGAAACTCTCTGGTGTGTAGTTTATCCTGATACACACACTGCTGACAAAGTGGTTTAACAGAACAAAAAAACGGGGGAATAACACAAAGGCTGTTTTAGCTTTTTTATTTGACAGATGTGATCATGTTAAAAACTTTGGAAATTGATTCAAATCCATTTGCATTGAGGACCATCACATTGTATTATGGTGTGAATACAGGTAGTGGAAGCCCATTTGTTATGGCCATTTAACATATGAGTCAATACATGCAAAGCTGGCTAGATTACTTACAATTTGTAATCCATTACTGATTACAGATTAAATTTCCCAAACTGGGCTTAATGTAAGAACTGCAGTTGGTTTGTGAGTTGATAAAAAGCTAATAATTAATTAAATTGGATATAAAGGATGGCAATGGTGACTGTCAAAAGATGTGTTATATTTTACTTGTGGTAACGTTATAATGTGGTTCATTATTACTCTCACTGATGATGATTAACTGGTGGTGTGCTTTAGTTGTGTTTGTAATACTTTGTCATCCGTGAAACTCTCTGGTGTGTAGTTTATCCTGATACACACACTGCTGACAAAGTGGTTTAACAGAACAAAAAAAAGGGGGAATAACACAAAGGCTGTTTTAGCTTTTTTATTTGACAGATGTGATCATGTTAAAAACTTTGGAAATTGATTCAAAACCAATTTGCATTGAGGACCATCACATTGTATTATGGTGTGAATACAGGTAGTGGAAGCCCATTTGTTATGGCCATTTAACATATGAGTCAATACATGCAAAACTGGCTAGATTACTTACAATTTGTAGTCCATTACTGATTACAGATTAAATTTCCCAATCTGGGCTTAATGTAAGAACTGCAGTTGGTTTGTGAGTTGATAAAAAGCTAATAATTAATTAAATTAGGGCTGCACATTCAGTCGAATTTCTAATCACCATTACAATTATGGATGCCACAATAACGTAATTGTTCAAAGCGGCAATTAATTGCTTAAAGTCCACTTATGTTATTCTGCGTGCTTACAGTAAGATGTTTTTGCTCTCTTCAGGTTATCTTAAGGGTGTTTCCATTGTTTCAATTTTAGTTTTAGTATAACATTTTAATAACATGCTTTTTTTACTTTTTTATTTAAAGAAGAAACCAATCCAATGTAAAGTTAACATTTGAGGCTTAATACTATAGAAAAAGCAATACAAGTTTTTTTTCAGTTAAAGTGTTTTCAACTTGTTTATTTTCATCTAAAAATATGTCACGCGGTTGCTTTAAAAAATGGTATAAACATAATTCAATGTAAATTGTGACAATTTTAATTAATAATCGGGTAACACTTTATTTTCATAGTCCACTTTAGACATTCTGCTAACAGTAAGTAACTACATGTCAACAAGCAGTCATAGAGTATTAGTAGACTGTGTGCTTAATATCTTCTAACACTTTATTTTGATGGGTCCACAACATACAACATACTGACTATAAGAAACTTTGCAAGTATATGTCAACTTATTCTACTAACCCTAAACCTAACCTAACAGTCTACTCTGAGAGTTAGTTGACATGTAGTTGCAAATTAATGAGAATTAGTTGACATGTAGTTGCAAAGTTACTTATAGTTAGTATAATGTCTAAAGTGGACTATCAAAATAAAGTGTAACCACTAACCACTAATAAAAATGTCAAATAAATTATTTAAACACTTGAACACTAAAAATAGACATATTTAATTTGTTCAACTGCACATCAGTGTGGCCATTAAGTGACATCAAACTGTAAACATGCAAATGTATTGTTAAATTACTGAATTATTAACTTCTTCAGAGATATTTCAAGTAAATATATATATATATGTTTGGCTAATACTTCCAGAATCAACAGCTCAGGATGAAGGCATAGTGTTTCAGAGCCATACATCACAAGTGTTTAGTAACTTTCATTATTATTCGTTATATACATGGTCTAATTACTTTGAACGGGTGCTTTTTTCCCCCAAAATCAGAAGCATGGTTTTCAAACTTATTTTTTATATTTACATGACCATTCTATATTGTGGATATAGTGGAAGATAAATGGTATGCCACACAACAAGATTTTTGGAAAGGAAGAAAAGAAGAATTAGGGGGAGTCAATGAATGGTAAAGTGCAACACTTTCTGACGATTTGTTAATGTCTTTGTTTTTAATATATGATTCATAGGGAGTTCATGCTGATTAGTTGAACAAACTATTTTTTAGTGTATTTCATTATATTCAATGATAGTGTATATGTGACCATGCACCACAAAACCAGACCAGTTTGTTTTATTATTATTATTGAGACTTATACACCATCTGAAAGCTGAATAAATAAGCTTTCCATTGAATTATGGTTTGTTAGGATAGGACAACATTTGGCTGAGATTCAACTATCTGAAAATCTGGAATTTGAGGGTGAAACAAAAAATTAAAATAATACAAATATTGAGAAAATCGCCTTTGAATTTGTCAAAATGAAGTTCTTAGCAATGCATATTACTAATAAAAAAAATACGTTTTAATATATTTGTGGTAGGAAATTTACAAAATATCTTCATGGAACACGATCTTTACTTAATATCCTAATGATTTTTGGCAAAAAAGAAAAATCGATCATTTTGACCCATACAGTGTATTTTTGGCTATTGCTACAAATTGCTACTTATGACTGCTTTTGTAGTCCAGGGTCACATATTACAATGTTAGCTTATCAGTTAAAGTTATTACAGAGTGATACGCAGATACGCAAAAACGCTTCCAGTGGAGTTGTGAGTGATGTAATTTGACAGCGCGTAAAAGCGCGCTGGACTCAGATTACAGCCTCAGCGTTTCTCCTAGCGCGCATACTCATACTAGAGACTCCAGATGTGGACATCATCGCTGTCAGGTCAGTCAGACCTTCCGAGTGGACAGAAGCAATCTATCATGTTACCTTTCGCCCTTGGTCTGTGTTTATTGCCGCTCTGCGCTGCAGTCTACAAGGGCCCTTTGCTCCCTGAAATATCCAACGGGACTTTTCACCACTTCTTCGTCCCGGACGGTGATTACGAAGAGACCGAAGACCCTGAGAAATGCCAGATGCTCTTTAAATGGATCGACCGCAGACCGTGTCCGCTGGAGGAAGACCAGGACTCGATCATACGCGAGGATTTTATCATCATTAAACAACAGATAGAAGACGCGGCACGCGTTCTGGAGAGCCTCGGGAAGAGCGTTTCCTACGACCTGGACGGCGAGGACAGTTATGGGAAATACCTGAAGAGGGAGATCGTGCAAATCAACGAGGCTTTTACAAACGTGGAGAAATCTCTTCTGGAGCTGGAGACGAAATTCAAGCAAAGCCAGGATACCGAGCAAAGAGAGGAGAGCGAGTTCACCAATAACTTCATCAACCCCATGTATAATGTGAGGGACACTCTACAGGAAACTCTGGACATCTCGTCCGGACTCAAGGATAAGCAGGAGCTCATCTCTCTGATCATTCGGAGTCATGGATCCAGGTTAAGCCGGCTTAAAAATTAACACCTGAATGTTTAGACTCACAGACCTTCTGGACTACAGTCCGAGTTGGATTGTTTTTCCGAGGAATGTTAAACGTTAAAAGTGTGAAACTCTTGTTTGCTGGTTCCTTCAAAAAATGAAGCGCTTCAATAGCATTTTGAATTTCATACATTTGTTATATGTTCCTTTGGAGATTGAAAAAAAAGTAATTGAGGCTTTATTATGGAATCATCAGTGGTTTCTGGGTTTAAAACACTAGTGCAACAAATTCTTATTGGAATTTTTATTTAAAAAGTGTAAAATGTAAAGCCAATGCAGACGTACCAGCAAACCTGAAGCCATAAAAACCTTTAAATGTAAACATTTTCTGAGTAAATAAATACAAAGAAAACTTCTTTAATATAGAAAAGATTGTATGAATAATACCATTTTCCAATTTTTGTCTCTGGGCACGCATGCAAATAACTGTAGACCATCACAACCAAAATTACACTGAAGCATAAAACATATCCTAAACCACACATTAATAAGCTAAAACATTGCACCAAAATCACTGTGCTGTTGCTGCATGTTAATTTCTAACCAGAACAATGAAGTGCTTATAGATGTTTTCTACCCACAGTCTCCCGGGCTGGGACTGTTTTCTTTTTCTTCCTCACATTCAGAGTTTTATTCTTGCTGGAGGTTAAAGCTCAAGGAAAGAATGTCTTTACTAATGGTTTAGTGTTACCAGATCTGAGCCTGTTCAACAACATCTCATATGGATCCAGTTTCAGTGGTTTTGTTGCAAAAAGAGGAATAAACAACAAAAAGCAAATCATTCTTGATGGAAAAGAAGCTGTCTTTATCTGCCAACCAGAGCCGTATCGTTGAGGTTTGACTGATGTATTGGTTTTGTTAGCTTTCCAGTGAACATCCTTAGTGTTTAAAGTAAAATGATTTCAGATGCTCACCTCAGCTTTCATGTGCCAACTGCTATAAATCACACTGGGACTGTATGTTTGAGTGTATCTGAAGTTCCAGTGGCAAAATTTTTGTCACCAATTTTGTAAAATACATTTCTTCTTGATTCATTGGTTCATTCCATCATTTCTCTAGGTAATGGTTTTTCTTGGTCTTTTCTTGCTTTCAATTATGTTAATCATATTTTATTTTGAAATGTTCCCTTTTCTTTTAAATGGAAAATTCCTATCTTGTTCTCTTGTATTTGTTCATAGATTCTACCCTGAAATTGCATTCAGTCATCGTGCTTTCTCTGTCATTTGATGACTTAGGCCTACTTCATATATGTTCTATAAAGTAGACGTGCTAATCCCTGTCATTTACAAAAAGCACGACCCTTCTCCCCTGTGAATATTTTTTTTGGCTACTTTTAGGAATGCTGCCTATTTGAAAGTACTGCTTATAGTGCTTTTTGCTTTTTATATAGTATTCGGATGCTAAGTTTGACTCCAGAGTGCTGTACTAAATCACTCTCTATTCCCAATGTAGTGCACTGTATATATTCTACTGTGGGTCCACCATCCCGCAAAGTTTAGCTCCAACCCTAATCAAGCTCACCTGGAAAACTAACGGAAGTCTTCAAGATTACTTGGCAGAAATTAGAAGTTAACCCAGAAGTGGCCCACTCCTGGTCTAGCAAATACTAGTATTAGGGTTAGACAGGCACAACCGTGAGATATGTGGCAGACTCATAGTCCTGCAGTGTGAAATGTCTTTTTACTGGAAATGACATCGGCGATGACCTACAGCCAATGAGAGAGCTCGGGAAAGTTCAGTGGGAGGAGTCATAACAGATCTGCAACAGAACATCAGCAAGCAACCAATCTTTCCTTTATATACTCTTTTATTTATTTAAATTTTTTTCAAGGCACATGAGTTTACAAACTATTTGGATTGCAAGCTTTTTGCGGGCCACCGTTTTTGACAGGAATAAATCCATTCTCACGTCTCTTATTTCCCATATAAATTGTTGCGTGTTTTTGGTTGTAAAACGTAGTTTGTAGACCAGACAAAGTTGTTCGGTGTTTCGTCCAACTGAAAAGTGTAATATGTGACCCCCTGTCGCCAATCCGTTTTCAGTGTTGGAGTAACTAGTTACATGTAATGGAATTACAAATTGTAATGTAACTGTAATCTGTTACAGTTACTGAGGAAAAAAATGTGTAAGTAAATTACAGTTACTTATAGAAACAATTACAAAGGGGGTAACATCTGAATATTTTCACAAACAGATTTAATTGATTTTTTTCCCAAATTGCGTTGACTGGATGCTCTAAAATATGAGACACCAATGTTTCAGGAGTTTAGGACACATGCTTATTCAATAACTGTTTTATTTCCTATTTAGGTTAATGTATCTGTTTTATTATTATTTTTTTTTAAGATAACTGTTTTTTCCCCCAAGGCATTGTTAGATGCCAGTGTTTTGGATGGATGTAGTATGTCTGTGAAGGTATTTACATGACACACATAAATACCAACAGAACACAACAAGCTGATCATTGAATTCAACACATGCTTTCTAAATTCAGCCCAGGTGTTTCTAGTTTAACTCATTATTTTTGTATAAATATCCTCATAAGTATTCCCCTCGTCTGCTGTCGAACACGAAATGTTTCCTATAACAAGTTTATTAAGTTCATGAAAGGTTTTGTTAAAGTTTGTTCATGTCAGGTTTTCTGTAAAGCCATGCTTGGGTTCTTAATAGTGTATTTTGTTGGTGTTTGTTACATTCTCAGGAGCATTTATCACATGTCAGGAGCTCTAGCTACACCCATTTGTTTTAAATGATCTCGCTCATTTTGTGTATGTAATAATTCATTTTGTGTGTATAGACTTGTGAGGGCTAAATGTGCTCAAAATGATGAAACATGTTGAAAACATCCAGTTGATGTGCTTGTCACTGTTTGAAAGCCAAATCATGTTTTACTATAAATCGAATGATGTCAGCGGGTTTTTGTGAGCGATAGCTTTAGCGTATAGTTACTATCATTAGCTCCCAAGGCCAGTGTGTGTGTGTGTGTGTGTCTTCTGGAATCTGCTCTTGGTAAACAAACAGCAGCTGGTGCTCATCATAGCACCCCCACACCTACAACACACACACACTATATCAACACAGAACCATTTCTAGCTAAACTGTTAAGTGTGTCTTTCTTTCAGAATCTTCATCAGTCATTATCATATAAACAGCACATCTGCGTAGTGTTTAGTGCTGAACTCTAAAGTTACTCTGATATCTTCAGAGTGTTTTGATAGGGATTAAACACAGTTTTCAACGTACACTCAGGTTCTGGGAGTTTAATATAAAGCATCAGAATAGAAAGAGAAGTTTTTGGCTTCATATTGAGATCTTGCTGACCGTGGTAAAATTTGAGCACATTTTTAGGAGATTTCTTTTGATTACTGTTTTGTTTTGTTTTTTTATTCTCAGCAAAAGTCTCAATTTTATTCTCAGAAACAATTATTCTCATTTGTGATATTTCTTTCTCGTGGAGACATTGAACGGCTGAAAAGAGAAAGCGGTCTGAAGTTTGGAGTGCTGAGAGAGATTTGATCCTGACCGCCTTCTTCTTTGTGTGTCTCACCTCAGAGTCCCTTTCCCCCAGTGGGACCCCAGTCCAAACACAAGCCTTCCCCATCCAGCCTTCAGCCGCTCTGCACACCAGCTCCAAACCACAACCACTACCGCTTCATCATCCAGCTTATGGAGAATGAAACTTTTTATGTGAAGTTTAATGCATAAGTGCAATTTTATGAGCAGCACTGAAATTCCTCAGTGTGTGGCATAACATGTTTATGCTGACATGAATGATACCTCTCTCTCTCTCTCTCTATATATATATACAGAAATTTCTGCAATAAGTATTCATTTTCAATGCATGCTAAAATGTAGAGACTGGAAGCTTGAGAATGGGCTCTTTTGGCTTGGGACTGTGAGCAACACCTTAGCAACCAATTAGAGTACCCTAGAAACCATCTAGCAATGCCCAGGCAACCGCCCAGATCAATGAGGTGTCATGGCATTAACTTAACTAAAACTAAACTTAACTATTAACTAAATTGGCAAGAACCGCTCACATTTTCTTCACCAAATGTTTAGTCTAGATGAGTGGAAAAATAGAACAAATCAGAAACAGGAGGCAATGAATAAACAAACCCTTTGAGATTCCACCCGTGTGCTTTCAGTTTTATTCAGTTTTGAGTATCAGTGGACTCTTTTTGGGATCCAAATGAATTGTTCATGCTTGAAATTGTTGGTAGGGTCATTCTTTACCCTGTGTAAACATAACTTATTTTGTTTCATATTTTACACCCAATACCATATTTCACAGATTATCCTGCATTAGTAATGAATTCATGTTTATAGTCAGCTTCTGAAATTTTACTCAATAACAAAGCACACAAATGTTAAATAGGATAAGCTAAGCTAGTCATTTTAGTAAAAGAGCAGCAAAAATCACATAAAAATTAGTAGAAAAGAAAATATGTCTCAAATATTGCTTAGTTTAACATCACGTGGGTCACAGTAAACAACATTTTACTCAATGTTTTTTTTTAAAAAGACAACGAAAAAGTATTTCATGCGATATTTTGTACCGTATTTATAAAAAGCTGCATAAATCTACTGAACTAAGAGTTTCTCAAATCCATCTAAAGCTAGATCGTAAGACATCTGTGCAAACAGACGGATGTGGATTCTCTCGTTTCTGTTTCAGATTCCAGCGTACGGAGAAAGCGAGACGCTGTGTTAGCAAAGCGTGCTTGTGTTTTACTGAAACAGATACTCACATCCTGACCTGAAAAAACACCTGCGCATTCACAGCCATTACTCTGTCAATGGGAATAAAGGGAAATTGTCCTAAATTGTCCTGATTTTCCTTTAAAATATGGTCGTTTCGTGATGTTTCGGACACAAATATGGATAGGGAGAATTGATTTGGAAAAACTGAATGTTTACCACAGTAAAAGGACAGATCTACCCTACCTAGACGTGAACAGTGACTCATAGATGTGAACAAGACTTTTCAGACAACATTTTCCACAGTTTAGTCACAGACCACTAAAATAAAGCCGATTTTTGTGAATTGGCTCATATGAGGCATTTAAAATGATTCTTAAATATATTAACTATATGTAAAAGTTAAATAAACACTTTCATTGATATGTTAAAATAAATGCTGAGGTTCAAAAGTCCTGACTGACACTGAAAACATTCAATAAGAACTTTGCGAAAAAAGAGTTGTGCCACATGAAAAATGCACAGGTTTACTTTGCTGATCCGCTGCATATTGAAAATGTTCTTGGTCAAACAATATTCTTTGAATTAACTGTTTTTTAGTTTAGTTTGAATCAAAGGAATGCTTAGCTTGGATGAAGCAAATCTTCTGCCCAAAATCATGATGGATGTGGTTTGGAGAAGTCTCAGGAGCCCAAAATAAAGTTCATGACTTCTGTTCCAACAGGCAACGAAATACATTTACATTCAATCATAAACATTATCAATACTTGCAGGAACCCTTAAAAGGCTAATGTTTTTTATACATTTGTACAAAACATTGTAAAAAAAAAATGTGTTAGTCATTTAAATGTAATAAAAATCTTCAGACAAACCTAGCAAACAAGTTACTGTACCTTATACATAGTAAATATTATAATTAAAAGACAATTCAGTCAGTCTTACTGTGAATTATAAAAAATATATATAGATTTCACACTACGACTTTTGCCTCAATAAACTCCTAATTTGCTGCTTATTAATAGTTAGTAAGATAGTTGTTAAGTTTAGGTATTGTGTAGGATTAGGGATGTAGTATATGGTCTTGCAGAATATGTGCTTTATAAACACTAATAAACATCAAATATGTTAATAATAGGCATGCTAACTACTAGTTGATAGTTAGAATTGGTCCCTAAAGTGTTACCACAATAGAAGTATAAATTATGAATTGCCATATCATTTCTGGTAAAAAAAAATGTATATTGTATTTATTAATTCATAGTAAAATACTGCTAAAATAATCGGAACATTTAAAAGCACCAAATATATTTTAGTAGTTTGGGTTACATTTGTACAAAACATTGTAAAAAAAAAATGTGTTAGTCATTTAAATGTAATAAAAATCTTCAGACAAACCTAGCAAACAAGTTACTGTACCTTATACATAGTAAATATTATAATTAAAAGACAATTCAGTCAGTCTTACTGTGAATTATAAAAAAATATATAGATTTCACACTACGACTTTTGCCTCAATAAACTCCTAATTTGCTGCTTATTAATAGTTAGTAAGATAGTTGTTAAGTTTAGGTATTGTGTAGGATTAGGGATGTAGTATATGGTCTTGCAGAATATGTGCTTTATAAACACTAATAAACATCAAATATGTTAATAATAGGCATGCTAACTACTAGTTGATAGTTAGAATTGGTCCCTAAAGTGTTACCACAATAGAAGTATAAATTATGAATTGCCATATCATTTCTGGTAAAAAAAAAATTATATTGTATTTATTAATTCATAGTAAAATACTGCTAAAATAATCGGAACATTTAAAAGCACCAAATATATTTTAGTAGTTTGGGTAGGTTGGTATATCAACATTAAACACATTTTATTAATGGCTTTTCATGAAATCTTCTGTTAGTGTCTGAAGATGACAGACCGAAGGCTCGGAGAGCTCATTGTCTGATTGCAGACAACACGGTTGCGGTCCGGCAGTGCGTTCCAGGAGCGGTGTGTCTGCTGCAGTGCAGAGATTGTTTCCCCACTGAGTTTGCTGCACGCACTGAATCAAAGTGACAGCACATTGTTTGCGGTAAATATGAAAACGAAAATGTAGCAATTACACCATAAATGCATATAATTAAAGTCTACTGGGTTTCACAGTCAACAAATATGGCTTGTTGGCTGCCCATTTTCCAAAGTTGATATGATTCTTTAGGGTCTTAATGAAAAGTCTATAATATACTTTGCTTAAAATTTCTCAATGGTAGTGTAAAAACACCTTTTTTCCCTGTCGAAATCAGCTCTGTTTTCAGCAAGCCGTTTTAGTGCATGTCCCTTTAAATGCTAATGAGCTCTGCTCACCCTGCCCCTTTCTTCTGTGGGGTGATGAGCTGTTCTCATGATACTGTTCTTGCACGTTATAAGGAAAGGCCATTTACAAAGATTCATAAAAGAACCTTATACTCACTTCTTCTGTAGGTGTAGCTGGATCACGAATGATTCACGTGAACATAGATACATTTAGGTAGATAGACGCATTCCCTTCAAAAGCTAAAGTAATCCACTGCGAGTTCAGCGGCTCAGATGTCGGGAGTAAATGACGACTGTTATGTTCATTATTACATCCAACAACAGAACACCACAATCGCTTAGGAGTCATTCTTGTTTACATCTGCTCCGGCAGTGAAACAATGGCAGACAGCTCACTCAGGGTGGGTCTAAGGTAAAACGCTACAATCGTTGGAGGGGCCTGGGTCTGTGTGACGTCACACAGACAGGCATCTGAGATCGGCTTGATATGCGAAAGGGGAGATGATTTAACAAGATTTTAAAAAAATCTTTATCATTATAGGGTGGTTGTGTACACACACTGCCAACACAATTCAGTTCAAACATATTGTAAAAGTGAATGTCGCATCCGATGACCCCTTTAAAGGAAAAGAGCACTTATAGATAAAAAAAGGCAATAATAGATGGCACTCGTGGAGGTAGGAAAAAGTTCTTTATGAACCGCATGGATTGCTTGTAATAAAGATTTAAATGCAAAAGAAAAGGCAGTAGCGCTGACTGTTTCTGTCAGTGGTAAGTTTTAATTTAGAATGTTTTTGATAAAGTAGTTTAAATGTTTTGCCACTTGCTTAAGCAACTGAGTTGTGCTGTGTGTAAGCTATTGTGCAACAATTGCACGAGTGTAAAAACAAAAATGCACTGCATGATCGAACACTTAGGTGAGATAAGTATATATTTTTGAAAAATCTCTTAAAAATTCTCCCTTCCACCCCTCAAATTAAAAAAAAATCTCTCACAAGAGTCACCTATAAGAGGGAAATTCCCCCCATTTTCAAAAATAAAATTCAGGCCCTGAATAAATGTCTAAAAATCCTGATTGGAGTATTACTATAAATAATTCTACATGATAAAAATAAGTCTCTAAAAAGATTGGTATCGGTGATAGTATCAGCAAATACTGCTTTCTCAAAAATCCTGATCGGAGCACCCCTTCTATATTGTTTTAATGCAATGTGAGGAAGATAGTTTGAGTAGCAAAAGACTATCCAAGGATCACAGCTGGATAATTGCAGAAAATAGTTTAGTCTTGGGGTCAGAATGCCTTATAATGGGCAGCGGTTGTCAGTCCTGTGTTCCGAGTTTTGTGTTTTCCTCCCCCACGTACTTTCTATGACCCAGTTTTCCCTCATGTGCAATTATGTTTATTGCTTCCAGGAGTTTCTCGTCATCCCCTCGTCAAGTCTTGTGTATTTAAAGTGTTTCCTGTTCTTAGTTCCTCGTTCGGTATTGAATGTCGTCTTTCCCCGCTACGTTTGATTTCCTGGTTCCTCGAATATTATTAAAGTCTTTGTGTTTGAAGTCAACTCGTCTTCTCATTCCTCGCTCCGTGCTCCTCACAGTAGCGGATTGGGACAGAATACCGGACCAAAACAGTAAGCGTTGCTCCCTCTCCCCGTGTTTGTTTTGGAAACAGCCGCACGCTTCATTGCCATAGCCCGTAGGGATCTTGCCTTCATCCAGTATGCCTGGGAGTTCTGCGGGCTCGCCGCGGCGACAGCATTGGATGATGCCACCATCAACTCTCTGTTCTGGCATGGGGTCAATTACCATCGCCCCGTGGACCCCCCACGGGACTAAGCTGGAGGGAAGGGATCCGAAGTCTAGCCCGCTGGCCGTTCCGAAGTCAAGCCCGCCAGCCACGGCACTCAACCCGCCGGCCGTTCCGAAGTCAAGCCCGCCGGCCGCACCGATGTCAAGCCCACCGGCCGTGCTGTTCACCCTGAACCAAAGGAGGAGGATGTGGAGGAAAAGACTGATCTCAGCCCTCATCCAAGCCCCAGAGCTCACTCCAGTGTCGGCTCCAGCCCCAGATCTCGCTCCAGTGTGGGCTCCAGCCCCCGAATACAGCCCAAAGAGGGATCCAGTTCCTGAGTTTAACCCACGGAGGGCTCCTGTTCCTGAGATTAGCCCACGGAGGGCTCCTGTTCCTGAGTTTAGCCCACAGAGGGCTCCTGTCCCCGAGTTTAGCCCAGAGAGTGCTCCAGTCCCCGAGTCTAATCCAGAGAGGGTCCCAGTCCCCGAGTTTAGCCCAGAGAGGTCTCCAGTCCCCGAGTTTAGCCCAGAGAGACTGCCTGATCCCGGAACGGGTACAGCTCTGGAGGCCTGCTGTCCCGTGTCTGTCCTGAGGGGCCTCCAGAGTGC
This sequence comes from Sinocyclocheilus grahami, assembly GCF_001515645.1. Classification (NCBI taxonomy): domain Eukaryota; kingdom Metazoa; phylum Chordata; class Actinopteri; order Cypriniformes; family Cyprinidae; genus Sinocyclocheilus; species Sinocyclocheilus grahami. The sequence continues at coordinate 235,485 of NW_015506592.1, forward strand.
CCACCCCCCCTCCCCGTTGGATGTTGTGGGGCGCGTGGACGCGCCTTCCGGGAAGGGGGAGTAATGTCAGTCCTGTGTTCCGTGTTTTGTGTTTTCCTCCCCCACGTGCTTTCCATGACCCAGTTTTCCCTCATGTGCAATTATGTTTATTGCTCCCAGGTCATCCCCTCATCATGTCTTGTGTATTTAAATGTATCTGGTTTCAATCTGGGTTCTTTTCTTTTCAGTTTAAGTCAGTTTTTTTCTGTTTCCTGATCTTAGTTCCTCGTCCGGTCAGAGGGCTCCTGTCCCCGAGTTTAGCCCAGAGAGTGCTCCAGTCCCCGAGTCTAACCCAGAGAGGGTCCCAGTCCCCGAGTCTACCCCAGAGAGGGCTCTAGTCCCAGAGTCTAGCCCAGAGAGGGCTCTAGTCCCAGAGTCTAGCCCAGAGAGGTTTCCAGTCCCCGAGTTTAGCCCAGAGAGGTCTCCAGTCCCCGAGTTTAGGCCACAGAGGGTTCCAGTCCCCGAGTTTAGCCCAGAGAGGGTTCAAGTCCACGGTGCAATTATGTTTATTGCTCCCAGGTCATCCCCTCATCATGTCTTGTGTATTTAAATGTATCTGGTTTCAATCTGGGTTCTTTTCTTTTCAGTTTAAGTCAGTTTTTTTCTGTTTCCTGATCTTAGTTCCTCGTCCGGTATTGAATGTCGTCTTTCCCCGCTACGTGTGATTTCTTGGTTCCTCGAATATTATTAAAGTCTCGTGTTTGAAGTCATCTCCTCGTTCTGTGCTCCTCACAGTAGCGGATTGTGACAGTGGTTGGATTTTCCAACAGAACAATGATTCAAAAGGACCATAAAATCAACACAAAAATCATCAGGAAATATAGGAGAGACTTGTAGCTGTTAAATTAGCAAAATTAGGTTGCAAAAACTATTGAGTAAAAGGGTGCCAAAAAACGGTCATATCTACCAAGGGTGCCAATAATTTTGATATATAAAGACTGGAAACACAATGTTAATCTGAAGTTAAACCTGCTTCCTGGTAGGTTTAATTTAAGCATCAATTTAGTCCTGAAGTATGTCTAGTCTTCCTCCAGGAAATCAGCCTTTTAAATTCTTGACTAAGACTAGACTAAGATAGGGCTGGACGATATGGCCAAAATTTATATCACAATATATTTCTTAATTTTGGTCGATACAATATACAGTGTTCCCACAGGTCATGGATTTTTTTTGTCCAAGTCATGGAATATCAGGGATTTTTGTTTGTCAACTCCATTCAGTACTCACGCACTGTGTTCTGTGTAAACAGCATGCACAGACAGCTGCGACTCTGACACGCGCGAGCCATGAATTGAGTTTCTCTCAGCATCTTTCTTGCGCCTGAATGGGCAAATACATACAAAAGTATAAAAATACCCGTCTTGGCAAGTAACTTTGTAGCTTTAACAATGATAAGCTTCAAGCAGATTTAGATTTGCTGTAATAGGTAAAATATTTAGAGTTCTGCAATAATATAGCTGAAGCATCAAATAATAAGGCAGGGCTCCAGACTGCAACCTTTTTTTGATGCGACTCAATTTTTTCAGCGGTGCATGGCGCTGGTGTGACCACCGCATTTCCTAATCATAAGCGTTGCCATTTCTATTGCATATGAGAAACTTCAAACGTTGTTTCTGTGAATCTCGCCAAGACATATTTTTCAGTAATGTACTTTATAGGGAGATTGCGCACTCTGGGGAGGTGCATCTTATGCACGTGCTTTGCAAATGTCAGTCAGCGCAATCAGCATGGGTTTAAAAATCATTTGCAACAATAGACTTATAACTTGTGGTGAGAAGCAGCAGCAGTCGTCCAGAAGTGAGCACAAGGTACTCCTCTCAGAAAACGTACAAATAAAGAACTAATTTTAGATGTTTAATTACTATTTGGAGCGATCACTAGCAGAGGGCTTAATGAACTCATTTTTGTGAAAACCTCAAATTCGACCAAAACTGACATTTTTTACTTCATTTGTCTGTTGCTCAAAATTAGACCGTGCGCATTCACACTCATTTTGCCAGCACGGGTCACATTTAGATCTGCTAATGCTGCTTCATATTTCTTTTTAACAGCATTTTTCAGCGTTGCGCATTATAACCAATCACACACAATTCCGTTGAGCTTATGTATGCAGTGGCCAATCAGAGGAGGTCAGATTAGTCATCATTGAAACATTTTGATCAGTGCGTGGCTCGCCCGCTGAATTCTGCACTCTCGCAGCGAATTCACTCATCATAAACAAAAAAGTGCAGATGTATGTGCGATTTAAGTAATAGATTCATTCATCATACAGTGTAGACAGCTTCAGTGATTATAACGGGAGTTTTTGAGAGTGCTTAATGGGCATTAGACTAAGTCGGTCATGTTCTTTGATCATTTAAATATCAAGTTTCAATAACTGTTGAAATCAAAGTGTAACTTGCAATGTTTTACTGAATTGTGATCATGTCAAATACAACGTCAGTCGTATTGAAATATTTTATGACATGACACCCAGGTACTTGCCTAAAATATGGCTTATTGAAGGTATGCTTATTGTAGGCTAAACATTAGGCTACTTTGACCTTAATCTGGAGTTGCTATGCATCTGAGCGAGAGAGAAGTGCTCCAAGTCCCAACCAGGGGTGCGTTTCCCAAAACCATCGTTAGCTAACTATGATATTTAGTTCCATTGAATTCTATTAGCAACGACGGAACTTGCGACCAACTTGCGCTTTCAGGAAACACACCCCTGGTTAATTGACCTACACCATAACATGATATTGAGCACAAATGAGCGGTAAAAACCCAATCACGCTTTCCGTTCATTCATGCATTCATTCATTCAGGTGCAGTCGCCCGTGCTGCCCCTGGCAAGATGCCGCCCTGGGCGGTTGCCTATGTCGCACATGCCTTAAATTGCCACTAATGGTACATTTAATACGAGTAGAATACAGTACTTTCTATGTAAAAATGAGATTTAGCATTTTAATGTTGTTAATAAAAGTAAATTTTGTATGCTTCCCAACTCAAGCGCAGTGCTTTACTGTCAAATGTGTACTACCAAGAAATAAATGTTTAATATTATCAGGGTTCCCGCGGGTCCTTAAAAAGTCTTTAAAAATCTTTTTTTTTTAATTTAAGGCTATAAAAAGTCTTAAATTGTACAAGAAAGTCTTAATTTGATTTCAAGAGGTCTTAAATTTTGATACGGAAAGACCAGAATTGCGCTATGGCTTAATGTGGCGATTAAAATTCAAAAGGCCATGTTTTCGTTAAATAAACATGAGCGCTGCAAGTTTCAAAGTCCAAAAGTCTGGTGCAGCTGATTTGTGTTCTGTTACCGGGGAAACAGTTATATTTCTGTTCCTTAAGCGCCATCTGCTGGCAGAGAATGAATGTGCATTTTCAATAAGGCTGTTGTTTTCAGTAGGTTGTTCCTGCAATACCGGAGGCTGCAGTTTTTTATTTTATTTTATTTTTGTATGTATGTATGTATTATCAGCTCATACTATTTTATAGCACTTGCTATGCAATTCTGTATATTATTATTTTTAAGGAATTATGTAGTTGTTTAATTGTATACACTTAATTATTGTCCTAACCATCTCCTAACTCTAAACATTCCCATTGGTAAACCTCTTGAAATATTTAAACTAATTAATTTTAATATATTCTATATATTCTGAATTTAAATTGAGTTTTCTTTGAAAGAAAGACTTTTGTCTGTGCGAGACTTCAGTTCATTAGCCGCAGCACAGCGCTTCACGTCTGATGTGTGACACACTTTAAAAAATGCATTAAACGGTGAAACAATTGCGCTACAAATTAGTGTATTTATTAGTTATTTAATACATTTTAAATAATTTGAATACAAATACTAATTTACAACATCCATCAGCACAATGAACTGTTTTGCAAAGCTAAATAGGCTAAATGGAGATTGCTGACATCCCCTCAAACACCAACTCTTAACATTAAAAATAAGATAAAAAATTATAATAATAGTTTCCATGGATCTAGTCTTTGCATCTGTTTGTTTGATGTGTGAATCAGGTCTCCTCTGTTGGAATAGAATTGGCTAGATGGTGCTGTCCCAAAAAATAGCGTCCTAGAAATGCAGTCCTAGAACTATGTTCCATTGCTGGTATTACAGGAACATAGTATTGGGTTGTTTTTGTTCAAACCAATGCGAAAATGTGCAAACACGCAGAGCTGTAAATGTGAACTGGTGGATCGATAAGAAGATAATTGATTATAAAAATCTAAACAGTAAAAATGTGTTTATGTTATTTAAAGGGATCATATGACGTTGCTAAAAATAACACTATTTTGTGTATTTGGTGTAGTGAAATGTGTTTATGCAGTTTAAGGTTAAAAAAACACATTATTTTCCACATACTGTACATTATTGTTTCTCCTCTATGCCCCGCCTTTCTGAAACACGTAGATTTTTACAAAGCTCATCAGTCTGAAAAGCGAGGTGTGCTGTGATTGGCCAGCTATCCAGTGCGTTGTGATTGGCCCGAATACCTCAAGCATGTGATGGAAATGTTACGACCCTCACCATACTGTGATGCCGTATCCCGGAGCGACAAGACAAAAACATTAAAACCCATTATAAACGAG
>NW_015506593.1:0-1008 GCF_001515645.1 Sinocyclocheilus grahami
ATTAAGTTTCTTTCAAATTGTTGTAGATCAGGGAGGCTTGCTGTAAATTCTGCATCATAGCAACACAAGCATCTTGTGCATGTGGCTTCAGACATTCCCACCAGGTTACTTGTGTCATCATGTACTCAATACCCTCATGTTATTTCAAACCTGTATGACTTCCTTTCTTCTGCAGAACACAAAGGGAAAAGGTTAGTAAAATATCCAAGTTGCTTTTTTCCTATACAGTGAATGTGAACGGTTCTTGAACATTCTGCAAACAATCTCTTTTTGTATTCAACAGAAAAAAAGAAAGTCATACAGGTTTGAAATGACATGGATGTAATTAAATTTTATTTTTGGGTTAACTAAATGAAGACGTGTTTTGGATAAACCCGCAAAGAAAGTGAAACCAATATCTGTATTATAAGCAGCCAAAATCAGCATCCCTGTCCTGTCCCTCTCCATGTTATTTTGCATTCATTTATCAACTCTATGATCTGCTCATTCATTTAACACGGGCCTTGGGGGCGGTGCGAGGACCTTGAGACTCACAATGCATTTAATTACAGAACCCCTATGATACCCGGCTCCTTAATTGATTCGGGCTTCCTTTGTGCACTTCCGAACGGTGAGAGACACAAACATAATAAACGAAAGCCATGTGCACAACACAAGATTCGGTCTCTGCTAGATCTGTACACATGTTGTTGTGTAATATTTCATCACTTTTTGCAATACAGCATGTAACAATACAATATCACAGCCAATGCTTTCTCCATTAAAGGGACAGTGTACTCAAAAATAAATTCATCATTTACTTAAAATGTAAAAGATGCATCTTTATTTTCATTAATTGCAAGGATCACATACCTGTAATATATGCACAGTGCTGAAGAAGACATTCCAGAATCACATCCAAGTTCTTAAAGGTATAGTTCACCCAAAAATGTAAATGTTGTCAAAATTCTGTCATTCCAAACCCATAAGACCTTCTTTCATCTTTGGAACACAAATTAAGATATTTTT
>NW_015506593.1:2349-5443 GCF_001515645.1 Sinocyclocheilus grahami
AAGATATTTTTGATGAAATCCGAGAGCTTTCTGACCCTGCATAGTCTGCATAGATGCAACTGAAATGTTCAAGGTCCAGAAAGGTAGTAAGGACACTGATAAAATAGTCCATGTGACATCAGTGGTTAAATCTTAATTTTATAAAGCTACGAAAATACTTTTTGTGCTCAAAGAAAACAAAAATAACAACTCAACAATTTCTTCTCTTCCGTGTCAGTCTTCGATTCGCATTCACAACCGTACCACAACACATGCATGTGGTGCTGCTGATGTAGGAGCCGCTGTTCTGACGTAGTACCAGATGCGCTGTGCCTTGTTTACAAGCAGAGGAATGCAGTTGGTTTAAGTTTTCTTCGGAAATGATACTACTCAGAAAATGCTTTTAAAGAAATGGTTTCAACATGTTACTCTTTCACAAAGTATCCAAGGACACTAGAGCATTAAAACACCAACCAGCCAACTCACCCTCATTCATTCCATATCCAAAAGACTCTATTCATCTTTGAAACTCAAATGAAAACTTTAATGAAACCTGAGAAACTGTTCCTCAACTGGATGTCCAAGTAACCTATATTTTGACATTTTAAAACCAAGTATTCTTGGGCTTTCATTTACCACATTTGATGTGGTCTATATATGTGTGTTCATGAGTGTTTATATGTGAATAAAAGCCTGGATTAAATTATATATTAAATTATACATCATATAAAGCGCTCGTGTCTCTTCAGAAAATTTGAATTAAACCACTCACCTTTCTTGGATAATCACTTTTTGTACTTTTTGAAGTGTCAACATTTGGTCTTTCAATGGAGAGACCGAAACCTCTCAGTTTTCATTAAAAATATCTTCATCTATGTGTTGAAGATTAAGAATAGTTTTATGGGTTTGGGCAAAACAGGAGGGTGAGTAAATGATGACATAATTTTGATTTTTATGTGAACTATGCCTTTAAGAAAATTTCATTTTTGGTGAGCTGTCTCTTTAAGGAAAACGGATCAATGCCTTTGCTGTGGTCTAGTAAGTTGTTAGAGATGCTTGGCCATATTTCATTCTCTTTGGGCAGGAATCAAGCTCTAGGCAGAGATTGCCTGTGGGTGAAGTCATCTCATTCACTTAATATGTCTGACTACCATTTATTACACTACAATTGTCCCAAACACACAGTCCATAGGACTACAGGATCCTTGGTTCTGTTTGACAAATGATACAACCGCTATATTTGTACCCTTAGGGTGTTCTGTCAGGTCGTATGGGTTACTCTGTTGCTATGACGATGGGAGGTGAAACTGAGGTTGTCTGAAAAAAATAAATGAATGCAGCAAATGAATAGTTGCTTGAAAGGGGGAGCTTCTTGGGATCATTACATTGATTTCCCATATTAAAGTTTGACAGGGAACGAGTAACTGGTGACAGATGGGTAAGGGGGAATGGCCCTCCCCCTTCCCAGCACGTCACCGTGTGTGGTGTCCGGCAGTGAAATAGCCGGCCCTCTAGAGAATGTTTGTTTGAAGGGGGCTCATTGAGCTGTTATGTCATTAGATTTTACTGCCCACTGGACACGAGGTAACATTGCCGTAACTTATTGATTGGCTGACATCAAGACCAAACCTTTGCTGCAATGATAAGTCCATAAACACCTCAAAATGAAGATGAGCTCTACAGGTGCTACTCATCTTCTTGATTTGAATGCAGACGCTGTGCTCAATTTTCACCCCAGCTCGTCTCACAATTCATAATTTAGATCTCTTGATGAGTGTGCTGAAAGTTTTGTGCGAGAACACTGAAAATATTCTAGAAGACGAACAGGCAATTTTCCACAGAGTAGATGAGATTCTAGCCTTAGGGAGACACAAAAAATTGGGAAAACGGGAACACTAACTTGTGCTGTTATTTTCTTTTTGTCACAAGCGATGTATAACTAAAATATATTTACAGAAGAGATGTTCCTTTTAGGAAATGTCTATGTGTTCCTGTAGGCTATGCCCATGAAGTATTGCGATGGGAGGGGGGAGTTCTGTTCAGATCGGCGACAGATGATCAGTCTTGGCACTGTTAATCCTCATTATTTTACATGTGAATCTTTGATTTCCTCTTGCTCTGCCAGCTGATTTTCTCTAATGAGTGATAAGCACTTCCTCTAAAATCTTTAACCTGGGAAGGGTTCATCAGTAATATAATCTGGCCATTATGAGAGCTGTGCTGACAATAGCAAGTGCAACAATCTTTTTGTGTCCTCCCTAACTACATTTAGGTTCATAGGTTACAATGGGGCTAAAGGCCTCCTGGGGCTTTTTGTTTTTATTTTTAGATGAAAAAACAAAAACAAAATGGCAACAAAACCACCACAGTACTTTCCTCAACACATGTTTGTCTTTATGCAATGTGAAACTGATTTGATCCATGAGAATATCTAATAATTAAAATGTTGCAGATTGTAACTAATAATAAATGATCATATATCTTATATAATAACAGATATTTTCAAGATGTATTTGTCTCAATTTTTGTTATTTAAGAGGTTATGAAATGTGAAAAGTGGTTAGATAAACAGTACTGTGCAAAAGTCTTGCACCGTCTCTACACTTGACGAGAGCGGCGCAGCATGACAAAATACTATATAACTCATTATAATCAGTGATGCTGTCTACATTTGATGCAGTGCAGCGCGACACGACAGATCCCTGACAGTAAACTGCTGCCTCATTCTATTTATGACATACTGACACAAATGATTTGCAACGGTCGCTTTGTCGCATCCAGTGTAAACAGATTTAGCTTTACAGGTAGGTCTCTTGAAGCATCTTGGAGACGTTGCCACAGTTCTTCTGGATTTAGTCTGTCTCAGTTTGTTCTGTTTCTTCATGTCATTCTAGACAGACTGGATGATGATGAGATCTGATCTCTGTGTGGAGCACTGGCTGTTTTCAGACTCCTTGTGCACACAAAAATCTCACTGGATTATTACAATTAATGGCAAAATGTTTGGAAATGTAAACTGATATTTCCTACTGACCCACTACCTCAAAAGTATATTTTTTTAAAACCATTTTTAGCCGGTACAGTGTGTGTGTGTGTGTGTGTGTGTGTGTGTGTG
>NW_015506593.1:5677-26839 GCF_001515645.1 Sinocyclocheilus grahami
ATGTATATATGTGTGTGTGTGTGTGTGTGTGTGTGTGTATGTTTGTGTGTGAGCGTGTATAGTTGCATATTGCTGTTAATTGTTAAGCTAACGCAACTCTGAAAATGTTTTTCTAAGAAAAATTCCTGCTGAAATAAAAGACTGGAAAGCATCTGGTTAGAAAAATGTGATGTTATATAGGACCTTCTATTGAACGTACTGTACGTCAATTTCCTCACAGCCTAATTTTTATTGATAGAAAGGCAAAACATGGTGTCTCCAGTCTAAAGTCTGTAGCCCCTGGGGGCTTTTGCCTCCAGCTTTGGGGTATTTTAACCTTATAGCTCTGTTATATTTACATTTAAAAAAAATCTAACTCCTTCTGCCATGTCTTTAATTAGTTTATGCTCTACATTTTTATTAAATATTTTGTAGATGAAATCTGTTGAGGTTCATCTTGAGGTGCAACTCGAATTGTCGAGTTATCCCAATGACAAATGATACACATATAAGTTTAAAATAAAACCCTGACATTTCTGTGATTATGTAAATCTATAATCAAGTGATAATGATAACCTTATGGTAACCATAGAAGCAGTACACTGCTGGAGCATTTTAGGATCATCATTTGACAGAATGCTGACAAAACATTAAAACTCATTATGTATCACTTTATTTATTACACATTATTGATTTAGAATTTTGGGGCACTGAAGTTATAAAGGGGGCATGTTCCATAATTTGGACTCTTTTGCTTTTGCTTAATAATATTAGTTAATATTTTAATAATATTAATGCAATCAAATAAACATTTTACTTTGGTATCAGGAAAACTGTATAGTTTTGTCTAGGGGTGCAATTTTAAGGAAAGGACTATATACTTGGTAGGCTACTCCAAGCAATAGAACCTGACAGTGATTAGGCGACTTAAAGTGTGTAAATGGGGGAAAAGCACTGATTTACATGCCAGCCTCGGCTCTCTCCTCACGTTCAGCACCCAAATACAGGCAGAAATGCAGAAGCCAACCGCGTGGTGATTGTGCACTGCGTGCACACTTTGTTTGCTTTCAAATGGATCAGACAGGGCCATGCCGCACAAGGTTAGACTGTTGGAGGACAAATATACAGTATCTTTCTCTCTCAGTCTCTCCCTCTCTCTCACACACACACACGCTCTTCTCACGTTTCCGCGCTCGATTTCCAACGTGCTGCTTTGACGCCCAGATGTCTCTCCTGTGCCCGGCTCCTTACACACAGATACACGCTGCATACTAATAAACTTCAGCCTGAACTGGATGAACGAGACATACAAATATCTTTTCATCTTTGTCACACGCTGATTCTCCTTCACGCAACATGTTGTGATGTCCTTTTCCTCCCGTCTTTGCGCATTTAAAGGACATTACGCACCGCCAAAACGATGTTATTTAACGTCACCGCGTCTTTAAACGTCCACACTGCGTCTTTTATTCTGCTCGGAGCTTGCAAAACGGATTGCTTTTGACGGGAACGTGACGGGATGCTAAAGATGAGTGGATTATGAATGTGGACAAGAGGAAGGACAAGGGGGTGAACGGCTTTGAAATCTAAACGCGGGGAACGGGGAACTGTGCATTTATTATGGGTGATCTCTCATATTGACACGTCCAGTGAGTGAGTGTGTGTGTGTGTGTGTGAGTGCGGGTGCGCGCGCGGATATCCATCGCCTGTAGTCTGTAGATCTGTGTTACTGCGCCAGGATGGAGATGACGCAAATGACCCAGCTCCCCAAAAAGTGTTTCAAGACGAACATGGCGGCAACTTAACACAGGACCCAAGATGATGATGATGATGATGAACCGCAGAGAAGATCGAAGGCAATCCGCCCAGATAGGGAAAGAGCAGCTCGTTCAGCGTCTCGCCTTCCCTTGAGGAGATACGGGGACACAGGCAGGAGCTTCGGGAACAGAGGAGGAATGTTGCCACACAGAGAGCGCTTTTTCTCCGGGGAGCCATGCGGAATAACGGAGATATGACCGCGCGCGGCTTCATCTAGCCCAGAGAGTCGGAAACAGCTGCCGGGAGCGCTGTTGAACGGGAAGAAAACATTTCAAATCAATGCATTTTGTGGCAGAGGAGCCGTCGCGGTGGAGTCGGCCAGTGCTGCTCTTTACTGAAATATGACCAGGGGTGCTTGGACGTGTCGGCAGCAAGATGACGGCTTAAAAATCTGCTTCGCACCCCGAGAGGACGAAAAGCCATTATTCACCGATTCGGAAAGGGCCCAGAGATGGCGACTGTCCTTAGCCTCTCTTTTGTTTATCACCGTTTTGCTCTCTGATCATCTGTGGTTCTGCGCCGAGGCGAAACTGACGAGGACGCGAGACAAACGGCTGGAGCACACGAACCATATACTTTCACCCAGCCATCAGAGAGAGCAGAGTCTTATTTTTATAGGCAATTCTACCAAACCTCTGTGGAGACTTGAAACTTGTCATCCTGACAGCCTCTCCAAAAACTGCTTGACTTTTGACGAGGCGGAAGCCGTGTGCTCGGGCCTCTCCGAGTGGAACCTGAGCGATTTCTATCTTTCTTTTTGTAACTCCTACTCGCTTTTGGATTTGTTTTACGGGTTTACGAGTCCGGACAATTTGACCTGTAGCCTGGACATGGCTGATGCGTCGGGATGCAGCCAGTGCGTCCAGGCTTACCAACGCTACGACCGACGAGCTCAGGAGAAATACCGAGAGTTTGAGCTTTTGGTTCAGAAATATGAAACGGATGTATATTCGGTGCGGACGTGTATGGAAGAGTGCACGGTAGGCGTACGCTGCCTTTCCCTATGGTGTTGGTTTGTTTGTTGACGGCTTCTTACAGAAGCTTGTCATGTATGCTGTCACATTTCTTTCACGTTAAGCATATGAAAAAAAAGCTCTTGCATGTGTACGGTCCGCTGTTTTGTCATCTGCGCGCGAGAACACGCGCGGATACACGGTGCGCGCGCACTTGTGGATTTTTTGGGCACCTTTTATGCACAAGTTTGGGGTAAATGGAGAGGAGCTTATTGGAACGTCCAGCAGTATGTCTTTACTGTGTGGTGTGTTCAGGTGATTCCTAAAGATTATGCAAATCCACTAAAGCCTACCAATGGATGATTCATGACACAAATGAGAAATGATGGACAAGCTACACAAAAATACAGCTAGAAGAAAACATCTCAAATAAACTCAAAGCTCCCAGTTTAGAAATGTCAGCATTTTTATAAATATACGATATAGAAAAGTCAGATATTATTTGGTTAATTACTTTTTTTAATTTTGTATGTGTATTATATATTATAAAATCCTCAAATCGGAATGTTATATTGCTAGTTATTGTGAGTGTGCTCATGTGACAGCACTAGTTGAAACAGGCAATTGTGGGAATACCTTGGTACAGTATCAGATGGTAATTCCATGGTATCTTATATATAGTGACATCACTATATATAATGACAGCCTTATTCACTTGCTGTGAAGTGTCATGCAAATACCATGGTACCTAAAATAATAACATGGTACATGTCCATGGTAATGTAGTGGTTCTTTTTGGTACCTTGCGGTGTAAGTGTAAAATTGGGGGGTTGCTTCCAGCACTTTTCAGCTAGCCAGGCAAAAAGACCAGCTTAAACCAGCAAACCATCTTAGGTTTAAGATGTTTTTATCCACAGGGGTTCCTCTCAAAGATGGTAATTACCTCAGCGTGGAAGGATGAAGCTGAGGGCATGTCCTCTCATTTGAAACAGTCTGAGATTTATGGTCCTAGGTGTCCTGCGATCTAAAAAGAGATAGGAAAACAGCGAGAGAGAGGTGGTGCAGTGCTTTATGGAATTTCAATAACGCTAATAGCGCAGCAGTGATTTTTCTGCGTAATCCCCGGAAGGCTATTCTGTTCCAGTCTTTGGTGATGAATAACGTTGCTGTTGCACAAGCATGAAATAGGACTGTTGCTTTTAGTCTGTACCTTAACAGAGCATTCGAATACTGAGCAGTTGCAGCCGCCACAGCACAGAACAGCATATGAAACGGGCCATTCCCAAACGATTCATTTTTTGAGTTCATATTTCCTGTGATGTGGGATGAGAAAACATGGGCAAAATGTCCTGCCAAACTGACTGCAGGACACTTTGTAAAGTACATTACCCATTACAGTGTTTCAGTGGGTGTGCAGCAGATTGTTGCATCTATTTCATTTTTTTTCTTTCTGTCTTGCTACCTATATGTATTTGTTTAGTTTTCTTCAGGTTTACATTTGAGAGTGATTTGGTCCCTGTCCATGGTGCTGAAACAAGCACAAAATACACAGCAGTGTTTGCCGAATAAGACACATAATCACACCTGAAAATGCAGAACAAAAACAATCTGTATTTCTACTCATTTTCTCCCTAGTAGCAGTCTAAAATATTTAATTAAAGCTGTATTCACATCTAGGTGTTGCAAAGCGCTATAACATTTTATGCTATAACAACTTATTTTTAATAGTTTAGCATTAAAGCAATTTGCTGTGTTTTGAATGGCACAATGAATAGTCAATTTCAGTCATTTACTCAATTTAAAGGAATTTCTGTTTAAGCAACAAGGGAAGCTGTGTGATATTGTAAATGTAGTCATGGCTAAAGAGTGTTTTTATACACACTGAAAATTTTAAATTTGATGAAACATTACTCATTCTTTTTAACTTGATCTCAAAAAGTTGTCAAATCTGGATCGAGAGGGAAATATGCACAGATCAAGCAAGGTTTACTTGCAAAAACTGTTCTAATCAAATATGGTGGTGGATGTTGGTGTGAGAGGACAACAGGAGATGGGGACCTTTCACCGGAGGAAGCGTTATTATGGATTATGGTCTCGTATTTTGGTCAGAACAGATGGTTTAAAGGTAAAACGCTGTAATAATAGATTTGTTAATAACAAACACACAGCTTTTCATTTCACAAAATGTTCATTGATGGCCTGGGGTCTTGTGGATCCTGAACAAATCTGTTCAGATGAAGAAATAAACTCATCTACATCTTGGATGGCCTGGGGATGTGTACATTTTCAGCAAATTAAAATTTTTGGGTATTGATTTTTTCCTTTAATAAATACTTAAATATATTGTTTTGCATGTTTTAGTTTTGATTTTTATTTTAAAGGTTTAATTTACAAATAAATACTGAAGCATTAATATGGAATATGCTCTGTACATATCCTGCCATTAATCAGCTATTTACACTTCAGATGGTACACAAATCCAATGCATAATCCATATTAATCCATAGATTGTTCAGACACTTCCAAAAATTACTCTTCCATTTCCCAGTCCAAAATCCAAAAGCCTGTTGACAACCTAAGGCAGAAAAGCAACTATCTGGAAGAAATAAATTCATAATCCTCCATCTGTCTAAATGTGTGCGTATGCATGCGTGAGAGGGAGTTAAGGAAATACATGAAAACGAAGAGAGAGATTTGTTTTGTTACCTCTTCCCTAGTTTCAGCCTCAGGCTGCATGGGCCGCCCACAGTCCCTTCACTGACCGTCTGATGCATACTGCACACAAAACTGGCAAGCTCTAATCTGATTGGCCAGCTTTAAGCAACTTCCATTTTTTTCAGTTCACCTGCAAAAAGGCAACTATACACAAGTAGAACCATGTTCTACTTTGTTTTCATTGTATTCTTAGTAGGGGTGAGCGATATGAGCTAAAATTCCTATCACAATATTTTACACTGTCCAGGCGATATCGATATTATGTTGTGATATGAGAAAAAAAATTACAGGCAAAATATTTTAACCTTGTATAACTAGAAAAAGTGAGGGATTGGACATAGACCTGAAAAGTCTTTTTTTATTGTGCCATTGTTTTTCTCAAAAAGTGCAAAGTGCAACACGAGGTAGGCCTGTATGAATTGAATATTGTGTGTTTGAGTAGGCCAGTGGTTCCCAAACTTTTTCTGCCGGGCCCCCCCTTTTGTAGAAAAATATTTTCAAGGCTCCCCCACCCCCTCTTTTTTTTTTTTGGAATGTCTCTTATGCTCACCAAGGCTACATTTATTTATTATAAATACAGTAAACACTGTAATATTGTGAAAATTTGTCAATTTAAATGATCTATTTGAATGTTTTAAAATATAGGCTAGCTGTATTCCTGCGATCAAAGCTGAATTTTCAGCATCATTACTCCAGTCTTCAGTGTCACATGATCCTTCAGAAATCATTCTAATATGCTGATTTGATGCTCTAGGAACACTTCTCATTATTATCAATGTTGAAAACATTTGTGCTGCTTAATATTTTTGAGGAAACTATTTTTTCATGATTCTCTTATGAATATTTGAAATGGTCCTTTGTGTCAGAGCGCTGGCGTTTGTCAGAAATAGAATGCGGCATCAGTTTACTGTCATGGATTTGTCATCTCGCGTCGCGCCGCATCCACAGCAGAGAACATCACTGAGTTCTATTTGCTTTTGTCAAATCACGCCGCTCACTTCTGGTGTACAGTAGCCTAGTCAACATTCGAAGTGGATCAAAACCTTTAATCAAAGTCCTAAAACCAAAGCAATACCTGTTCTTGTCTTAGGACATCTTTGATTAACTTTTTTTATCCACTTCAAATGTTGACTACTGTAGAAACGTTGTTTTGGTATTTGTGAATCTTAAGTATATTCATAATCTGCTTTACGTTTACCTGGCACTGGAAGTCCTTTCACAAACTTGTAACTTTCATGCTTAGAGCAGAACCGTACATCATTCATTTATATTTCTACATGGCTCCCTGCAATACAACTCTGATTCTTCAATCTAGTGGTCTGTTATTGATACAACCACAACTTCTTCAACTGATAACGGAGCGCTCAAGCGGGTACTGCTAGTGTTGAGGTAATTAAAATATGTCAAAATAATATTTTGCGCTCAATTATTTACTTATCAGGCAAGTGGCCGCATGATAAGCTGGAAAATTAGGCAGTGTAGTCTTTATCACCCTGCAGAGCTTTCTTTTGCAAAATAATCGGCTGACTGTACACTATCCCTCAGTTTGTGGAACCACTGGAGTAGGCGATTTGTGCTCTATTAATTCGGTCTGTTACGATGCTCTGTGTTTGATTACTGATGCCTGTGTAGTACGGTGTTGCACTTTTATCGTCATTTGTGTTGACATTTGAAAAGTGTACCAAATTGAACAAAACAATATAAATGCAAAATTTGAATTCATGAATATATAACAGTATCCACGGTATAGCAAAATCCATATCATGGAACAACATAATAGTTACGTTAATACCGGTATAGCGCCCACCCCTAGTTCTTAGACAGAAATTCTGATAACTGAGTCTATACATGTTTACAGTTTATTATTACAATGCAATCTATTTTAGATAATTCTGACCTTCAACAGGAGGTTTAAACAAAACAATCTGAAACTGGTCACTTTATGTGCCAATCAGCCAGGTTCTTGGCCAGATACGCTGCAGTGTGAACCAGATGTTATGCCTTTAGTCAAACATCTGGCTACCTAGACTACTACTTCCCAGGAGCGCTTAGTGGAGACATGCTTGTTCGTACAAGGCTTTTTGTCGGTTAGAATGAATCTGATTGACTGATGTTGATTGACAGCTGCTAGTGGATGTGAAGGGGGCCCAGGTGTCTTCCCTTGAACATGGCCAGGTTATTTGTCCGTGGGTTAGACTTGGATCAGCCCTAGAAGAGACCTGAATTCATTAACCCTCTAAAGCCTGGCATATGAAATAATAGTGATTTTTTTATAATGATGAATAATGAATAATGATTTTTGTTCCTCTTTTTTTCCTCATTCCTTTTCTCGTTTATTGAAACAGTCTAAAAAAATTGCATATGTGTTTTTGCCGAATATCATATTTGATACATCAGACTTTCATGGCTAATATATGATATAGTAAGAATATGGAGCTTATACACAAGGAGGGGGTAAAAACACCTACATTTTATACATAGACCCAAACTAAGCAAAAATATGCAATTTGGTGCAGTTGCTGATATTTATATTGCCAAAAAGTTAAAACTCTGGTAGCCTGTAGTGTAAATCAGTGCGATTTTAGCAAACTAATAGCAAACTTGCATAAATGCATATGAATACCACTTGCCGCCATATCTCCCAATAATATGTCTTAGTAAGATGATATTTAGTTTAGTTGAATTCGTTTTATGATCAAATCTTTGGTTTTATTGTGGGAGGGTGAGGTGGGGGGAATTAAGGAATAAATATTCCTCAAAATCATATTTGATACTCACATTTGAACATAGTTAACTACAAGTTAACAAGTTGCTTCAGTCCGGTAAATATTCAATGTTGAAATATTACTAATAACATTCTTACGCTTACTTTGTAAAAATCATCAAAGAGAGAAGGCATGTAGCAGATTGTGTACAACAGGTGTTCAGCAAAGTTTTGTGCATTTTTATAAATTAGAGGCCACAGTGCTTTGCGTATCAAGTATTATACAGTGGGCTTTATAGAGTCATTTCTGCATGGAAGAGAAACTTGTATTGAACAAGCATATATTGAAAGCCCTTTCACTGTTCAACAAGGAGACATTTGTAATCAACATACTAAATAATTTAGTGATAATTGATCCAAAGGGAATGACTGGAATTGATACCTTGTTGTTTTGTTGGTGTTTTGGCATTGTAGTTGCATGTGACGCACAAGTCCTCTCATTTTGTCCTCCTCCTTTTCATCATCTAATCAGTGAGTGGAATGCAGACTGTAGAAAGTGTTGGAAGAATCACGTCGTCCTAATGAAATAAAAATCTGAATCTGGGGAGTTGACAGCCTTTTAACATAATCTAAATTGCAAATCTGTTCTTATGTTTGCGTGACCTTTGCACAAGCACTGCTCTTTGTGTTTGAATTGTGGAACGTCAGTTTAATGACCCCTGTGTGCGTCTTGAAGTAAAATTATATTTCGGGGGCAAACAATCATATCTCTCTTTGTCTCGTTTTTTTTCCCTTTTTGAAAACATCTTTTCCTCTTCTTCTCCCTCTCCCTGTGTGTTTGCTCGCCTCCTCACCTTTGTGGCCTGAGCATTGTTGCACACAAGTGGGGAGATAATTACATTTTTGGCGAGATGCTGCCCTCTTGACAGCACAACAGTGATACTTTGTAAGGGCACTTTATTCACTGCCTATATCCATGGTGACTGCAGAGGGAGCAGAATCCGGCCCTCTGCATCCTCTTCCCCGGGGCATTAAATATGTATAGGACTAAAGAGCCATGGACCTGCCGGATCTCTGTTTGCAAGGGAAATTAATGAGACGGAAAGACAGCGATTTCCACCGTGCTGCCCCGTGTTCGCATCCGGGAACAGGCACTTTTGATGCTGAATATCAGTGGTGATTAACATACAGAGGGCGGGTCTACGCATCTTGTAAAAATCCATCATAGAAACATGAAGAGATCTTGAAGGTGAAGTGTGTCATTTCTGTGGTGCTAGCAGCACTGAATGGAATGGTGAAATTGTGATTGTTTTCAAGCTGGTTTTCTGAACACTGTCCCTTCACCTACCACAATTATATAGTCCCACTTCAAATTCATGGCGTTAGCCAATTTTGCTTTGTGAGGCTGGTTGTGAAGATGAAATAAACATTGTAAGTGCCAGAGCTGTTTACATTTTAGGGCAATCAAACTACTTACAGTTGACTCTATTTATTAAAGTGGGATATAAAACATCACTGAAAAAAATGGTGTAGGATTTACTTTTCACTCAGAAATCGCTATAGTAAATGTCACAAATAATAGCAAAGAAATGGCAAGTAAAACCTGAAATTAAATGTGAAATATTGATGCAGAAAGGTGGTAAAATGGTATTTTCTTGGAAAGCATACTCTAATAATCTTTGCTTAATTAACAACATTATTTATACAGACCCAGATTATAGACATCTCACTAGCCATCTGTAGCTACATAGGCATATTTTTTAATAAAATATTTTTTTTTTATATAAATTGAAATAGTTGAAATTGCAAAATTTCATCTTAACATGTTTAAGGCCATGTGAATTTTGCTTGTGTATGTATGTAAACAATATAAACATTTGATCATTTATTTACATTAAAACATGTATTTCATTAAATGATATAATGTTAATGACAACCACCATAAAACCCTACATAACTGATAACAAAAATAAGAAGAAACATAATTATTCACATGAAAAAAATAAAATAAAGTCTTACGCAGGGAATTCTGGGAACTTGGTATTGCTTAGTATAAAACGGGAAACATTTATCTACATATAAAATTTCATCTTTACACATTAATAAGATTATCCAGACCATGTGATTTTTGCATATGTGTGGTTATACCCTTTTTCCTGCATGATGTGAGATAAATTTTAGTGTGAAAGTTACTGATGAATTATAATTCGGGTCCTTGTTCATTGCAATTACATGGAAACAAGTCTTTAGAATGTCTCTTTTTATGTTTCACAAAAGAACAAAAGCTCTGGAAAGAAATGAGGATGAGAAAAATATTTTTTTCTTTTGGATGAACTATTCCAAACATGAGCAATTCATCCACAAGCCTCACGAGAAATCTCCTCTCCACTGTACAGGCACATTCAAGCATTATTACTATTATGGAAAAGTTTCTTAACCTCACCTACTCATACACCAACTCGCCCACCCACACTAGATGAACCCGAAGTAGAGAAAGAAACTGGCAAGTGTGAGTGTTTACTCTCTTCAGGTAGAGCATAATCTAGCCGCGGGGATCGTCCACCTGCATCTAGGCACGGAAACCAAGCACATGGCCATAAACACACAGTAACCAGACCTTTCATTTAGCTCTGCCACTGCCAGAGCAGCAGATACCTGCTTAATCCTTTCCAACTAGACCGGTCTCCAAATCGTTGAAATCAATGCTTCCTGCTCGAGTCCTCTTTAACCTTTCATGGAAGGGCAGATGGTGAAAGGAGGACTGGCGGACGAGGCTTCTTTGGCTTAGAGGCTCATATGCCACTCTGTGTCCCTGGAGTTGGCTTATCGTCCTCAGCCCTTGGGCCTTTTTGACACGGCACAGAGACTCAGCGGAAAGCCAGAGAACAAAGCCAAGGATCACGATCCTATTCTACTGCCACTGCACGGGCCAGAGATGCGCTCGTGGCCCGTAGGGCACTCGTGTGATCGTTGTTTTGCCCTGTCTGGAACACTTGTAAAACCACAAGCAATTACTGTCAGCTCTGTGCACACATGGGCGTATTTACCGATGTGTTGTGAATTCCCATTTAGAGACGAGACAGATATGAAATTGAAGACAAATGAAGTTGGATGTGGGAAGTGTCTTTCTCTGTTGGAGCGAATGGTCATAAAGCGAAGGCATTCGCTCTTGTTTCATAATGAGGAGCTCAATGAGGAAAGAAGTTAAAATGTGTGTGAACTGCGAGGATATTAAACCAGTGGTTCTCAACCTTTTTGACTCCAAGGCCCCTCATTGTCCAAGACAATAATCAAAGGCCTGAATCTAGACTGTGATATTGGTACTTCTGGTGTAATGACAAAGCTGCTGGTGGTCAAACTTTATTTACACAAATATAATTATAATATTATATAGGAAGGGTAGTATTTAAATAATGAAGTAAAATCATTATAAACAATTCATTAAATTCCAAAATTATCTTAAAGAATAATGCATTTGTTTTCCTATAATTCGTGATTATAAGAAGGTTTTCTTTTAAATAGTTTTTATTCACAATTAGCAATTTATGTTCACTATAGAAATTTTCCTGACTTTAGGAACTTTTTATTAAGATTTGTTTAGACTTTTGCAGGTCTAGAAATCACACTTTTAAAATTCCATATCCAGGTTTTACAAGACAACAAGAAGCCTGGTTCTTAAATCATAATTATGGTTTTGTGAGAATAAATTAAAGGGATGGTTGATTGTAATTTCCCTTTTTTAACTTTAGATAGTGTGTAATGTTGCCGTTTGAGCATAAACAATATCTGCAAAGTTACTATGCTGAAAGATCAAATCAAACGGAGATACTGTCTTTTAAAATGATGGTAGTTTAATGCCTACAAAAACGGCTCGTAGGGACTACAACGAGTTACTTCCCGGGTTGGTGACATCACAAACCCTGAAATTTACATAAACCCCGTCCCCGGAAACATGCAACAAAGGGGGCGAGGCCATGTTGCGCTGCTTTAGAGAAGAGGAAGAGTTGTTGCCATGCCGTCAAATCTAGGGGTGTACAAAAAGTCTATTCATATATGAATCGCGATTCTGTCTTCTAACGATTCTAATGGATTCACTTTTCAAAATCAGTGGTTGATTGTAATTTCACTTTTTTAACTTTAGATAGTGTGTAATGTTGCTGTTTGAGCATAAACAATATCTGCAAAGTTACTATGCTGAAAGATCAAATCAAACGGAGATACTGTCTTTTAAAATGATGGTAGTTTAATGCCTACAAAAACGGCTCGTAGGGACTACAACGAGTTACTTCCCGGGTTGGTGACATCACAAACCCTGAAATTTACATAAACCCCGTCCCCGGAAACATGCAACAAAGGGGGCGAGGCCATGTTGCGCTGCTTTAGAGAAGAGGAAGAGTTGTTGCCATGCCGTCAAATCTAGGGGTGTACAAAAAGTCTATTCATATATGAATCGCGATTCTGTCTTCTAACGATTCTAATGGATTCACTTTTCAAAATCAGTGTTCTAAAGCAGTGGTTCTTAATCCTGTTCCTCGCATCCCCGCACACGCTCTGCTCTGCATCTCTCTCTCTCTTCAACTCATAAGCTCCATCAATGAACTGTGTTCCAATTATACACTGTGTATAGACGGACAGATATTTTTCACATAGTTACAAGAATCATTAAACATGGAGCGCACGCGGTTGCCATGGTAGCGAGCAATATTTGCTGGCAAACACTTTTTACTGTTACAAAAATGCTACCATTCTGAAACGTCCATACCATTCTGAACATACCATTCTGAAATGTCCTGTAAGAGCCGTGCTTGCACAGGTTCTGCGCGATCCTATTCACTAATATTCTCTGGGTCTCATTTGGGCTCAGATTGATAAGTAATATTGACAGCGCCATTGTTTACAATACAACCAGAGCACATGCCACTGAGGTGAGGGGCGTGACATTTCTGGACTGCACTAGGCCGTTTAGCCAATCACAACACACTGGGCCAGCTAACCAATCTGAGCCTATTGCGTATTTCTGAGGGAGGGGCTTCATAAAACCAGGAAATCATCAGAGCGTTCATAGGAGAAGGGACAGAGCGGTGTAGAATAAAGGTAAATTATGTGAAAAATAATGTGTTTTTTTAATGAAGCATTAAGACACGTTAGACTGTACCCCATAAACACAATCAAGCCTAAAACAAAAGCAGTCAACCACCCCTTTAAAAAAGAAAAATGTCAGTTTACGTGTATATTTTTAGCTGTTTTAGCTTATTTACAAGCTGGTTTTGTCTTTTTGAATGATTTTAAGCCATTTTGCAGCCCACTTTGAGGCCTCCTGTTTCAGAACTACTGCTTTAAATACGCTCTCACCTTACATTTGGGTTTACGGAAGAGTAAGTCGGTTTTTAGTTTTTGTTTTCTTTTCAATATATCGACTGTTACTTGGAGCGTCTAGATTTTGTGCGAATTTAGGTGGTTGGCTCACTGTACTGTAATGAACTGAATCCATTGTACATTACTGCCAAAAATTCAGGGCTCAATATTAAGGATGGCACGCTGGCCCAGGACCAGTGTGAGAGAGTTTCAGACTGATTGACAGAACTTGTCCTATTGGCCCAGATCTTACAGTGATTATGTGCATGAAATGTAATGCCTGGTAAACTTAGTCACAATGAACTCGAAGTAGCAACAGATCTTTTCTTCCATATTTTGACGTACATTTGAGTGTAACTGAATAATGAAAAAGACAAAAAAAAAAAAGTAGGGTGGGGTTTTTGTTAATTTCACAATAAGATCAATGACATTTAGACAACGGATATAAAATTCCATTTCATGCTGACTTTAAACATTTGGTTTTCTGTGACATTTGGAATGTTGTCAAAACTGACTTGTGATAGTCAATCGTTATTTTTCAGGAAAGGTGTTCGTGAATTTTATTGCTGTATAATATTTAGCTACAAATATTCTTTGTAAAGAAAGCATCAAATTTGATTTAAAAATTCTATTTTTATATAATTAAACACTAAATACGTAATAAAAATGGTACATTTACAATGAGACAGATTTAATTTATAAATGCAAACATAATTTTTTATTTCATAATAACAAATTTATGTTTGAGCCAGTGAAAATGTTAACAGGGCATCTGAAGAAATCTGAACTGCTGGCAAGGAGAGAAAATCCTCACTGTTGAGCCAATTTGATAAATATTCGATAAATGGTACAGTCATGTTATATTTCAGGTATTTTGCTTATAGAAAACCATTATGCAAAAATGCTTAGTGGTTCTTAAGAAAAAATTATTTTCTTTTTTAAGAATAAAGTTGCTGTTTTTATTTGATTTTATGTTAACACTTTGAAAGTGAAATTGTACTGGATCACAGGTAAAAAGCACTGCATTTTCTTTCTTTAGTTCGTTTGTTCGTTCGCTCGTTCGTTTTCTTCCTTTCTTTCCTTCTTTCTTTCTCTTTCTTTCCTTCTTTTGCTTTCTTTCTTTCTAGAAGTAAGCGTACATCTTCTTATCATCCTAGTCCAGCTTGTTAGCTCATTGACGACCATTCAAAATTAGCCATGTACTCTGACACATTTCATCATAGATATTCAATTTAGAGTAGGTGTTTTACCAGTACCCAATTGGAATGCTTTTAAAAGCACGAAATGCAGAAACCCAATAATTTTTGATCCAGCTTTAAAAGATGTGACAGAGGTGTCAACTTTAGTGGCTAAAGTGTCTTTCTAGCATTTGGGGAGTCTTCTAATTGTCTCTGATGAATCTGTAATCGCAGGCACAAGACTGCACGATGGTCCAAAGGGACTGAGGTGGCTGTTTAGCTGGAGGTGCTGTGCTGTAGGTAATTAAGATCAGTGTGTGCTGGTTATTATGAATTAGAATAAAACAGAGCAACTCATTAAGACCCACTCCTGGGAGAACTATGAGCAAAAGGAACAGTATTTATTTATATGACCCTGGCAGGAAGACTTCAGTCAAATCTGACTAACAGATGTCACCGCAGTCCTGTATTGACCCGAGTCAACCAGAGACCTCAAACACACTTGAAGTCAGAGCCAATGATGAGGTCACCTCGCTTTCTCTCCCTCTTCATCGTTTCCTGTTGCATCTCTGAAGCTGATGTCTAATTTAATTAGTGTGCTGTTGGTTTTTGGTTGTGCAAACAGCAGAACGGAAGGGAAACTCGATGTCATGAAATGGCAGTGTTTGTCCCACTCGAGAAATCACATGAGAAGTCACGACGTCTCTGATGTTTTCCCTGAGCGTGTGGGGGATTACGGCTTCCAGGAAGAGCTGTGCTGATTTTATGAGAAGCTTATTGATGAAGTCTCTTATTTCTTGCCTTCTATGATATGATTTCTTATGATTGCTAAGCTTTGCCTCCCATCCGTTTGATGGACACAGCAATGTCTTGCAACCAAACAGTGTTTGTGCCTTGCTTCATTGTTGACATTTTAGGTAAAAAGCAATGAAATGTCCCTTGATCTTTTTATCCCTTGATAAATAACATAATTGCGATTAATATAAATTGATAAATACAAAAGTAATTCATACTAATAAAGACTTCCTTTTCTTTGGGAAATTGTTAAAACAGCTTGTTTTAGAACTTCTTG
The DNA here is from genome assembly GCF_001515645.1 of Sinocyclocheilus grahami. Lineage (NCBI taxonomy): Eukaryota > Metazoa > Chordata > Actinopteri > Cypriniformes > Cyprinidae > Sinocyclocheilus > Sinocyclocheilus grahami. The sequence continues at coordinate 21,452 of NW_015506593.1, forward strand.
ACAGCAGACAGATGCCAGAAGTTTATTTATGACAACCTACTGGTGATGCAGAGTTGCAGCAGGTGCGATTCTTGCAGTTCAAGGATGTAGAAAGTAAATTTTTTATATATACATGCATACATATATTAATGCAAATTTATATTCTTGATGATGCTTGACTGAAGATGACTGTCAGAGCATGAGGCCACACCTTCTTATGAATAATATATATGGTGAAATCTAGTGGTGCATTTGCGTGATATTTCCTAAACCTTTTCAAGATTTCATTAGTCATGGCAATAACAGTGCTGAATGTATTGCTGAAACAAATACTAACCCCTAACCTTAACCTTAGTATACCATGGGTGGCACATGTTGATAAATATAAGATTACTGTTTTTCCATATTGAATCAGAACTGATTCCATGAAGTCTGATGTCTTGACAAGTGACTACCTCTCTAAAATAGTCTGGAAGACTGTTGAATGTCTGTTCAAATTCAATATCAAACCAAAATTACCATCATGTGTGTATTTTGCAGAGTATTTGAGATTTATAAACCAATATTTTGTGTGCTATGTATTTTTATGTTTATTAGAGTGTTGCAACATTAGTTAAGCAACATGCTAATGTCAAATTTTGATTAAATGAATTGTGAGTCAAGCTGTTTTGAGTATTTCCATGGAGTACATCTTTTATAAACCAAACATACTATACATTTTTAAGTTTGAGTATTGTAACATTAGCTTAGCAACGTGCTACTGCCAAACTCAATTGAAATCAGTTGTGATTCAAGCCATTGTGAGTATTTTCATGAAGTGCAACACTTATAAACCAATATTTAGTGTGCTATGTATTTTTATGTTTATTAGAGTGTTGCAACATGCCAACACCAAACTCTGAAATCAGTTGTGAGTGTTTTCCTGGAGTGAGGCTTTTATAAACCAATATTTTTGTGTACTATGTATTTTTAAGTTTGAGTATTGTAGCATTAGCTTAGCAACATGCTACTGGCAAAACCAATATTTTGTGTGCTCTGTATTTTTGTGTTTATTAGAGTGTCGTAACATTAGCTTAGCAACATGCTATTATCGAACGCTGTTGAATTCTGAGTCAAGTAGGGGTGTGCGATATATATCGTCTGCGATAATATCGTAATTGTTGTTTTAACAATGTGCGATTTGACATTATCGAGTATTTTTCAAAAACCATTTAAAACATCCCTACAGAGCGCACGCATACATTACGTGAAGTCTAGACAAGTGCGCGTGCGCATTCAGTGTGTTTTCTTTCACTGCATGATTCAGTATATTAAAATGCATTTAGAATGATCACAAATTCAAGACATGATGGCAGAAAATTTATATATTTATACCATTTCATATAGTTATTCAATTTCACACGAAGAGTGCCGTTTTTCTCCAAAAATTACCATGATTACAAATGTGACATTGAATTCAATAAACAATAAGTTGATGAAGAGACTTACGTTTTAGACACCATATTGCTTGTTTTTGCTCTATTTCGCCAACAAAAATCATTCCGAATACAGCCACAGCGCTGTTTTGTGTCTCTGAGCAACATGACGGTGTTTTGTTCTTGAATGAATCAACCATTTAAATGATTCGGTTCAATCGCAATGACTCACTTATTAACAGTGACTTGCTGCCACCTGCTGGCGGTTTTAATTTAAAATTTCGGCTTTTTCTTTCTTTTTTTTATTTTTATTTTTTTCATGTTTTAAATCATTTCAAATATCAGTATTCAACGTTTTATGTTTAATATATCAAAAGATTATTTATGCATTTGTAATTGCCGGTTAAATTCATTCATGTCTTGCATTAAACAAAGTACATGTGCGTAAATACATCTAAATGCCACTTCAGATGCAGCTTCTGTATTGATTTAATTTGCTTGGTAACAGCCCAAATGTCTTATTATTCTAATTCCCTGATTAAATGTAAGAATTTGACTCAAAAGATAATGGACACTTTTAGAAAAAATGGCTTTATAAAGGTAAAAATGCCCATAAAATGCAAAAATCAGTTTAAACTTATTGGAAAAGATTAATTTCTATCAGTATGAACTGACCACCACACAGAATATGAAGAATATTAAAAACATTAGGAGTCAGCTATCTTCGGCGGTCCTTAAGGTACCAGCACAATAACACACTCCGCAAAATATCATCTAATTATCATTATCGATAAAATATCGAGATATAATTTTTTGTCAATATCGCACACCCCTAGAGTCAAGTATTTTCATTGAGTGAAGCTCATATAAACCAATGTTTTCACATTTTCAGTGTGCTTCCAGAACATTCTAATTCAATCACTCATGACATTACATTGCAGTTAGGATGCTTAGAAGGCAGCTGCTTATGAAGGCTGTTCACTAGGTTTTGGAACGGAGCCACTGAGCACTTTTCACACAATCATGCCTTTATGTGTCCCCCCACACAATGTTGTGTGGATTGAATATGAGTGCTGACTTCTGATGTACAGCAAATACTGCTGCCATTTTTGCACGCAATTACCCATAATGCAGGTTGCTTACTGGATCATAAGCCCACAGCTGCTGCTTTATACCGTTGTGTTCTTGTGCTGCATTTACATACATTCGCCTTTCTGCTTACATAAAATGGCTTCATTACTCTTTTAGTCGAAATCTTTAATCAAAACATCCTTAAACTGTCAGACTGCTGCGAGCTAGATATGGCGAAGAGAGATTCGCTAAAATGAAACCCCTCTTTTTTCTCATTCAGTATTGTTTCACATTTTGTTGCACAGCCTCTCTGTAAATCATCTGTCTAAATGTTATGCCCATGATGTTTTGTGAGTGACAAATGTTTTGAGGGCTTTTAAAGTGTGAAATGGAGTGATATTTCCCTATCTGCTGTCTTTCGCGTCACATTTCTGAAGTTGCTAGTGAAGTGCCCATGAGCAAAGACGGCAACATGCAGTATACTGTATAATAGTAAATGTGCTGTTAGTACAGTGATAGTGGTACTTTTATATACTGTACCATGGAATGCTTACTATATTCATGCACCATTTTATTTTATTTGCAGTAGGAATATGGAAGTGATATGAAGATTTTTGTAATAACTCAAGTTGCAAAAGTGGCAATACAGTAGGCCTATATGTACACACACACACACACACACATACAGTGGGTACGGAAAGTATTCAGACCCCCTTACATTTTTCACTCTTTGTTATATTGCAGCCATTTGCTAATATATATATATATATATATATATATATTACAATTTCAACAAAAATATTAAGCAGCACAACTGTTTTTAACAATAAAAATAATAAGAAATGTGTCTAGCAACAGGTCAGCACATTACAATGATTTCTGAAGGATCATAAAAAGGCCCAGCCCTACTTCAAAATACACCATGGTATTAGTCTACCATGTCCAAGAAAATATGGCAAAACTATAGCAATATAACAATATTTTTTTGTTAGTGTATCCTTTTTAAGCAGAAATAGTTTTTTGATGTCATTGTGCACATTTGGTCATTACAGTACTCCATCCATCGTTGCAAGACATGTCCTGTCACCCTTGCCCAGCTGCCCATGAAGAGCACGCAGGCGGACCGTGTGTCCCAGCGTACACATGCTGTAAAGTGGTCAACAGTGAGTTTGAGTGCTGGTCTCTCTTACCCTCATGTCCCAGAGGGAATGCAACACGGTGCTAATGGAAGAGAGCTGTCTCAACAAGCCCCCTAGCCTTGTGTTTCTCCATTCCTACCTCTTTTCCTTCCCTCTCTCTTTACAGTAGGGTATGAGAGAGTGTGAAGCATTCAGTGATGATAATTGGCTCAGATTCCCAGTTGGTTTTAGTGGCATTAAATACAAATAGCAGGCTCATGTAGACTTGTTTAGACGAGAGAAGTTACGAGCAGAGAAGCGTTTTTTCATGAAGTATCATCAGTGTGAATAAAAGCAGGCTAATGAAACAGGTCTAAATCAGTGATCACTGGAGTGCTGTTACACACATACATGTGGCTGATTGTAATCAGCCCACATCAACCAGGTGACAGAAAAAAAATCCTTGTCACATCGCCTGCGTGTGGGCCAAAAAGTTGCACTTAAACACCGCAAAGACAATAGCAATTGGCCAACTAGCACATACATTCTGCTCCTGTGTGAGAGAAAATAACTCTCCTTACCAGTAGGTGGCAGTAGTCTATATTCGTCATTCAAAAAGGGAAAATAAAAAAGCTAGGACTGCGGATATACAAACTGCAAACAATGCAAAACAATGAAAATCAATTAATTGTTTGCTCACTTTCTTCCCTTGCATTTTTCATCCCCTGCAGTAGTTGAACAGCCAATCAGACTGATCTTTCTCACCGACAGCCTCCGCCACCAATTCAACATGTTCAATCGAATGAAAAAGCCACTGACAGAGATCAAACCGTTACCAAACACTAGGCCGACAGGCGCCTAATGACGGCCCAGCATTGGTCTACAGCCGACCGTTGGCTTGGTGTGTGACAGTTTTACAGTTAAAAGAGCCTGCATATTAATTAGACCAGCATGAAGAATATGTTTTTAGCATGATTTGTACATGAGAAGCACAGTTTGTTACCACTGTTTTTAGACTTTATTCCTGATTAGAATTTTGTTAAAAATTTTTACAAACATTAACCCATTTAAATAGGTTAGCGTTAAATTAACTGACTTGCCTTAAAGGGGTCATATGATGCTTTTTTAAAGATCATTATTTTGTGTATTTGGTGTAACAGAATATGTTGACATGCTTTAATGTTCAAAAAACACTTTATTTTTCAAATATTGTACATTATTGTAGGTCCTCTATGCCCCGCCTCTCTCAAACACGTAGTTTTCAACAAAGTCCCTCCTTCCGACAAGCGCAGTCTGCTCTGATTGGCCAGCTGACCCAGTGCATTGTGATTGGCCGAACACCGCAAGCACTCGTCGGAAATGTAACTCCCCTTACCATAATCGCGAGCTTCATCTTTCAAAATAAATGTAAAGACAGAGCCCGAAAGGGGAACGGAGTCACGTGACAGACACAGTGATGAAGCTTGTATGTGTTTGCAGCACACAAGCCACGGTTAGGACAGCTGACTCCACTGTGATATGACCTTCTCCTCTCTCCCTCTCTCTCTCACGCTCTCTCTCTCTCTCTCTCGCTCTCTCTCTCGCGCTCTCTCTCTCGCTCTCTCTCTCTCTCTCTCGCGCGCTCTCTCTTGCTCTCTCTCTCGCGCACACACAATCACACGATGTGCAAAACTCCGCATTTGAACAGTCAATAGCAAATACTTAAACTAATAACAAAACAGTAGCTGATTCAGAAGCGCCAGATTGTCATAGCAAAGTCAGAATTACCTCCTCTCCTAGGTTCACGAAACGGTCATCCATAAAAT
>NW_015506593.1:26866-27250 GCF_001515645.1 Sinocyclocheilus grahami
CCGAACACCACAAGCACGCGTCGGAAATGTAATGCCCCTTACCATAATCGCGAACTTCAGCTTTCAAAGTAAATATCAAGACTAATGTTGTTAGTTTTACCATCAGTTCAAGCCCGAAAAGACAGCTGACGTGCTATAATTTCTGACAGGCAGTTCACTCTCCTGTGATGTGACCCTGTTCCCCTCACACACACACACACACACAACGCATTACTCTGCGCTGTGCAAAACTCCGCATTTGAACAGTCAATAGCAAATACTTAAACTAATAACAAAACAGTAGCTGATTCAGAAGCGCCAGATTGTCATAGCAAAGTCAGAATTACCTCCTCTCCAAGGTTCACGAAACGGTCGTCCATAAAATGCATTGCTGTTCTGTTGTAA
>NW_015506593.1:27992-43200 GCF_001515645.1 Sinocyclocheilus grahami
GTTGCACAAATTCGAACATCTGGGTTGTGCTGTTCTGTTGTAAATAAATCTTAACCAATGATTCCTAATTGCATCTACTTCCGGAAGGCCAAATAAAGTGCTTTTGCTTTTGCACTGAAACACACAGCGTCTCACTGACATGGCTGCATCAACACTACTGCTGTTCCTGAAACCACGTCTTCTTTCTTTGCGTGCACATTTGGGCGGCATTATGCTAATATTTCCACATAGTGACGTGGGGGCGTGTTAGAACGAGCCGTCTTAGGTAGGCGTGGCTGACTCTTAGCTTTTATAAAGAATATCTCTTTGGATTTGAGACTTTAGTCTTTGCAACTTTACAGATCTTCTTTATGCACCAAGAGCTTGTAACACTCCAAAGAGAAAGGAAAACTTGAAATCGTATCATATGACCCCTTTAAAGGATATTTTGCCATGGTTTAGTTTTTGTACAGTAGCAAAATGTGCTAAAATAGCGCTGCACCATTTGAATTATTTAATTAAGTCTTAGGTCCCACTTTATATTAAGTGGCCTTAAAGGGGTCATATGATGTTGCTAAAAAGAACATTATTTGGTGTATTTGGTGTAATGAAATGTGTTAATGCGGTTTAAGGTAAAAAAAAACACATTATTTTCCACATACTGTACATTATTGTTTCTCCTCTATGCCCCGCCTTTCTGAAACGCGTTGATTTTTACAAAGCTCATCGGTCTGAAAAGCGAGGTGTGCTCTGATTGGCCAGCTATCCAGTGCGTTGTGATTGGACGAATACCTCAAGCATGTGACGGAAGTGTTACGCCCCTTACCATATTGTGATGCCATGTCCGGCCGGAGCGACGAGACAAAAAGATTCAAACCCATTATAAACGAGGCATTTGTTGCATCCAGTGGGGACATAATTACGGATTATAATGACTTATACTGTCTTTTTTCACGCCGCATAAACATAATTTACAGATCTTCTTTATGCACCAAGAGCTTGTAACACTCCAAAGAGAAAGGAAAAATTGAAATCTCATCATATGACCCCTTTAACTACTACGTACTTACATTTAAATTAATCATTTGGTACAATGAAATTATTGTGAACATTCATGTTTTTACATTGTACTTATATTTTTAAAAATACCTGCACGTAATTACATCTGTAGTTAATTTCTGTAATTATATTTATAATTACACTGTTCACCCATCCCTTACACCTTAACCCACCCTTAAACCTACCCATACCACCAAACCTGTCCCTAACCTTACCCATATCCCACCTCAATAGCAGCAAAAGTGTTTTGCAATACAATATGAACACAATAAGTCCATTGCACTTATTTTTTTATGCAAGTACATAGTAGTTAAGGCCACTTAATATAAAGTGGCATCGTCTTTTTCATAAAAAGTACATACATTTACTAAACCCATCACTATTTGCCTGTCACGGTTAACGTTGGATTAATATGGCTTGCAAAATCCAGGGGATTGTAGTTAAAAAGAGTACTTGTGTACATTTGCTATTGTTCTTGGCAGTAATTATTCATGCAATTAATTCATAGAGTGTTATTATCTAGCCTTTGAGCACAGTGATGGAGTGCAGCTGTAGAGTGCCATTAAAGTATGCAAGACTGTAGTAAGCTGCTGTGTCTTCCACAATCTAACACTCACAGCAAGATAGGGAACTGTGGATATTTTTGCGACAGCATTCGCACTGTTGCCTCATTTGCATAATTCTCTTAGTAAATCAGGCTCTAAAGTAACACAGACAGCACATAAAAATAAACGATACAACAGTGAGCACAAATCATTCTTAGTGAATCCTCCCAGAGAGAGACCAGCACCTTTCAGACTGGATCCATCTGTTGTATGAGGACTGTGTCTGCTCAAACTAGGGCGAAACACTGCGAGAGCTCACCTAACATATTTCAGCCTTTTTGAGGAGCACCACTCCAAACCACGACCTGTTTGCATGCAGCGTCTCTGTAATCCTGCCCGTTTCTCTGTGTGTGAGGTTATGAAAAGCCTTCCTGTTTGTTCTTTCAGTACAGGTTGAGTAACAAGATGCAAAGAGGCTGTTATGGAAACCCATCTCTGCTTGTACATGTGGGGAGCAGCTTGTTTCTTTGTGGAGTCCAGGAAAAATGGGTCTCTGGTACAATGTCAATGCATATGTGTGTGTCTGAATACAGAGCCAATTCATATATATTACATAACTGCACTTGCTGTGTTGGCTTGCATGGTAAGTTGGCGTGTCAAAAGTGCCAAAATGCACCAAAAGTACAATGGTGCTACTATATTTTTGGGCAAGTAGTATGTAGGGGTAGACAGTATGACCAAAATATTACATCACATTATGAGGTATATGTCACCTTGTTTTTTTCCCCCACCTTGTTCAGGAAATTAAATGAAAAAAAGTTTATTTAATATATTAAATTTAATTTATAATACAATACTGTAGTCGACAGCCTTGTGGGCAGCACGCCGACATACAGCGCTGTCGCGCCAAGTTCGAATCCTGACTTGAGGACCATTCCCGATCCTGCCACCCTCTCTCTCCCACTTCGCTTCCTGTCAGTTCTGATCTATCCTGTCATAATAAAGGCAAAAATGGCACAAAAAAAAAGGATTTAAAATATTCAAAATATATTTTTTAAGAAAATTAAGACTTTCATTTAGCAAGGATGCATACTGATCAAATGTGAATATATTTATAATGTTACAAAATATAATTTTTTCCAACAAATGCTGTTATTTTGAACTTCCTGTTTATCAAGGAATCCTAGAAGAAAATGTATCACAGTTTCCTCAAAAAATTTTTTTTAAACAAATCTAAATATTCTAAAAAGTTAAAACAATGTTATAAAAATATAAATTCTGATTGAACGAGCCAGATTTTAAATTTAAAGCTTTTAAACAAGTTCTTCCTCGCTTTGACTGGTTTTGAACATGCCCTGCTATGTACTTTCTGCATTTTACTTTCTTCATCGATCTCTCTTGTAAATAATGTAAAGCAGTCCTTCCACTGATACAGTAGCAACAATATATTCACTGTGGTAAAAACGGTATAACAAAATCTCTACCAGTTAACACATTCTATCTTCATAGGAGACACATTGATGGTTTCAACTATTAAACAAGCAAAATATACCTTATACATTTTGGCCACCTACAAAGGATTTGAAGGTGTTTTAGCTGCCCCGAAACCCGAAAGTGATCCAAACGCAACCTAGTCTATAACGCACAACACTGCAGACATAAAATGCGCAAAATAATCTTCTTTTCAGTGCGCTTTAGATTGCCCCGTTTTGCCTATGTACCGCAGCCCCAAATGAATCCAGCAGAACAGACTAAACAGCCAATGAGGCACTTGAAACGCTGCAGTCTGCTTTAGAAATAGAGCTTTGGATGGTTCTGGCAGGCAGCTCGTGTCAATGAAGTGAGGTGGTCGGGCTCAGAGCAGGTAGTAATGCAAGCGGGCGCCCACATCCCTGGCAGAGAATAGAGAGAGAGAGAGCTGCTGCTTCTGCTGGAGGCTTTCGCTGTGCCACATTCTCACAGAAGAAGTCCTGCCAAACACATGACCTCTCCACTCTGCTTGAGACTGCATATGTGCGTGTTTGCATGTCAAAGAGACACCGAGAGCATCATGTAATGAAAAAGTGAGCCACAGAGCCGAGAGAAAAGGGAATATACCACCAATGCTCTGCAGACAGGGAAGTATTTCACCATGGAATGGAGAGAAAAATCATTAGAGGGCAAATCCTCTCCACCTGCCCCGTAACACTTTCTCCATCCATCACCTCAGGCCACAAGTGGCCCTCCATCACCTCTATCTCTCCATCTCTATCTGCTCATCTCTCTTAGCCACAAATCGGCACCCTCCATCCTATCAGGTACTCTTCCCTTCCTCGGTTTCATTTGCTCTGCCGTAATGTCATTATGGCCCACCTCAATTCAATTTGATGCAGTTTAAATGGAAAGCTTTTCAAAAAATGCTGAAATTGGCATTGATAGTCATGTGTTTTGCCATACGTAAACACTGCTCGTCCCTTAGGCATGAAATCACAGCTTCTGTTGTGCAAATGCATTTGTTGTTCTTGTAAAACGCTGTCTCCTCATCGTCTGCACTTTTGGTTGTTCTGCTTCAGTCGAACCCGGTTGGCTCATGCATTATTGACCTGCAATTGAATTTTGATGAGTGCAAACTCCCTGTCCACCTCACGCATTTGGTGCTGCAGCTGATGCACAGACAGATCAATGTACAGGAGATTGCGCTACAAGTCAATGTGTTGTTTGCGAGGTAGTTCGAGCATATGTGCAGATTTATTTCTTTTATGGCTTTTGCAGCTGCTGCTTGACAAGAAGCATTTTCACTAGTTGTCACAAGGGCTATATCTTAGTTACTATAAGGTTTGAAGTCAGAAGCCAAATTACACAAATGATTGTTTTCTCTATTAGTAGTTTTGTATCCTCCAAACTAATTGTAAGTTTTTTTTTACTATAACAACTGAATATAATACAATTTCAAGGAAGGAGTCAGCTACACTGTTCAAAAGTTTGCAGTTAGTAAGTTTTTTTTTTTGAAGAAGAAGAATAAGTCTCTTATGCTCACCAGTTCTACATTTGATTGATCCAAAATAAATAAATAAATAATAATAATATTGGGAATTATTATTATTATTAATATTTTAATAAAAAAATTAAATGTAATTTATTCCTCTAGTCTTCAGTGTCCTGATGATCCTTCACAAATCATTATGCTGATTTGCTACTCAAGAAACATGTATTTGGTAGATTATGTAATACAGGTAATTTTGAACTGAAAGGCTGAACTGTATTGTTAGGACACATTTGATCAATTCATTCAATAATAAAAAAAATTGTGAACAATGGGCAACTTTTTTACAGCACTTATTAATCTAGGTAAATTTTTTAAATATAACTTTAATTGACAATTCATGTTTGTTCATAAATTTATTGTTAATTTATACAAAAAAAAATTAGTGTATGAAATTAACATTATGTAGATTATTGACTGCTGTACAATTGTTGACCATTGTTCATTACCTAATGCATCAACTGATATGAACTAATAGAACATCAGATATTTTGTCACCTTTTAGATTTTTGCTGTTTCATGAATCAATTTGTTTTACAGTTTAAAAATTCACTGGAAAGTCTAGTGATAGCTGGGGTTTATCCAGAATGTATAAGGGTTTATCCAGAATGTATAAAACATGAAAAGGTTATCCCATGGACTTTATCAGGCTTTAAGCCCCTTTCAGTAGGGTTTACATGCACATGTGTAGATGAGTGCATGTGTGTGCAGGTGTAATTCTCAGGGGTTTCTGCTGGAGAGAGAATGTGAAGGTAAGATATGGTAAAGCATAGGGCTGCGTATCACCAGCAAAGTCACGATGCGATACGTATCACGATACAGATGCCACAATACGATAGTTATCACGATACAGGACTGCACTGAATTTCACCTCAGCAGAATTTAGTAAAACAGCTGTTTATTAAACACTGCATACTATAGTGCCATTTCTAACTATTGGCAGAGCAGGCAGTTGACCTCTGCATTATGAAAGGCCTCCATAACTGTACCACAGTACAATATAGGTAATGGCATATGTTTCATGTTTACATTAGGCACTCCTGCACAGGTACAATATTCTGATTGTTTGCAACTTTTTAGCGCTGCCCTGCAATTTTATCAACTAAATAGCTTAATCGCTCAAGAGCTACATTATCTTTCTCAACAAGGAGCTGGTAACATCATTGTATGTAAAGGAATTAAAGCCACAGCTTCACTGTTAATAGAGAAACGCGGCAAAATAATGGTAATTCATAAATACACAGCCTCTCTCTCTCTCTCTCTCTCTCTCATAAATGAACACTTGATGAATTACACTTTTCTGAGAATAGAATATCGAAGTGGAGATTGCTAAACTGCAAGCTAACTGGTGTTTTCAGAAACCAAGCGCATTTATCCACAGTGGAGAGAGAGCACTCTCCACATGGTTGCCAGGTTGACAAAGATAAGTAACACACTCAGCAGATATTTCCGTATTGCGTAAGTGGGAAGCTCTATTTCGGGGATAACGTCTCTTTATATCAGGCAACCCAGTTGTGCTCCTCTGCGGCCAAATTAAACCTTGTAGCCTATATATTATGCTCTATTCATTTTTTTTAGAAACCTCGCACTTTTCTACTCCATTTTAAACATTGTTCTTGTATTCAAATTAAACGCGGTCCACTGCTGCACACGTGCCACAATATCGATACAGGGCCAGCTGTATCGATACTCGTATCGTCAAATCTCTGTGACAATGCATCGTCGTATCGATGTATCGAACACAGCACTAGTAAAGCAGTGGTGACCCCTTGCACTCGTTCTCTCTCTTTCTTCTCCTCTCAGTCTTTAAAACCTTGTTGTAGCCTATATATTATGCTCTATTCATTTTTTTTAGAAACCTCGCACTTTTCTACTCCATTTTAAACATTGTTCTTGTATTCAAATTAAACGCGGTCCACTGCTGCACACGTGCCACAATATCGATACAGGGCCAGCTGTATCGATACTCGTATCGTCAAATCTCTGTGACAATGCATCGTCGTATCGATGTATCGAACACAGCACTAGTAAAGCAGTGGTGACCCCTTGCACTCGTTCTCTCTCTTTCTTCTCCTCTCAGTCTTTAATCCTCCCCCTTTCCTGTCCTTTTCATTCTCTACCTCTGAAAGTATTTGGAGATTTGCTCCTTTAAATATCCAGCCCTGCTAAACGCTGTGTCTCTGTGGACTCTTGTGTCAGGAGATACGTAGATGTGCTCGGAGACACCTGACCATCATTCTTTTCCTGTCTTACATGTAATCAGCCATTCATAACGCCAGAGCAGAGAGATGGGTTCAAGAGAGGATACTGGCAGAGGAACGGAGGAGAGAAATGATGAAGGTAGAATGAGAATTTAGGGAGGTAATTTTAAGCTGCCTCATCCCGCACTGCCCTCAGGGGAAACGCCCGGGTCTGGCAGAATTGGGCTGTGGAAGACGAATGGGCCAGATTTTAATAAAGGGGCAGGAACAGGGCAGTGTTTGAATAACTAAGAGTGTCAGTGAAAATATATTTAAGACCAAAGATCTTCAGTAATGCTTCAGTTCTATTCCAAAACATAGTGAGCTGCCTACATAGACAGCACTGGAGGTAGGCAGTTACAAAAGGTAGGAAGCATAATTATGCCTTGTAAGATGCCTTGTTTTTGCCATATTGCAACAGTTGCCAATGTGGCCAGTTGCCTATTGCAACAGTCTCAGTGAAAGAAAAAAGATGGCTTTATTTACACAAGATGGTGAACGAAGCCAGAAATATAATATCAAATAGTATAAATAAAACATTTATTTTTTTCTTTAAAATGCAACAGTTGTGTCACCTATATAGCCTATTTTGCATTTAAAAGCTTATTTGAGTGTTATGGCGCATTAATGCCATGTCGTAATTACAGTAATTACTACATGGCAACCTGCACATTTTCAAAGCTGGTCATATCCTTGGACTCTGAATTATGCGTTTCTATAGCAACATTATTAATGCCAAAATGAATCGTAATAAATAGACAAATCACATAACAGTCATTATGCAGATGCCTTAAAAGGATAGTCCACCCAAATTTCTGTCATCATTTCACCCTCATTTCGTTCCAGATCTGTAAGATTTTGGTTAATCTTCAAAGATATTTTTTAATGAAACCCGAGAGGCCTTTGGTCCCACCATTGAAAGTTCAAGTAACCTAAAAGATCCAAAACGTTTGTAAAGGCATCGTAAAATGAATCCATATGAATCAAGTGGTTTAATCCAAGCCTTGTGAAGAAATATGATTGCTTGTGAAGAACAGAATTAATTAAAGCTTTTATAAACACACAAACATAGAGCACATCACATGGTAATCACAGAAGTTTGTGTGTGAATTTAACCTTGTGCTTTATTGGCTCCATGCATTGTTGATCATTGTTTAGATGTCAATAAAAGCATAAACTAAACCGATCATTATATAAAGCAAACTTATTTCTTCACAAAAATTGGATTAAAATGCTTGATTCCAAACCATATCTTTGCATAAGTATTGTTTTATAAACCTGTAATAATTTATTAAGAATTCATTATGATTTATATTTTAGAGCTGTTGGAACAGATTTAATGGGAAATTGCATACAAATATTGTTCACCTGTGTGTGTCACCTTATATCTGTAAATAGAGAAAAGCAGCTTTGGCTGTGGATAGTGTGAAGCTGAAAGTTTGTTGATGCAACGAACAAGAAAAATTGATGATGGATCATTCAAAACAGCAAACCTATAGGTAAAAAAATGTTTGTAAAAACAAAGCTTTTATTCATGTTTCCTATGGAAGTAAAAAAAAAAATTAACTGCTAGAGGGTCGAAAGTAACATGGTGTAGCTTAAACTTCATTTTACTTCTGAAGTTGCCACCATTTTGAATGTTTCGACCTGATGTTGTAGTGAGCTGGTGGTACAAGTCAGAGCTTCATAAGTTGAAATGACAAATTCTACAAGGATATGAGCACTTTTTGCGAATCAGAAACGTATAATTATGGTAATACTGACATGGCTTTAACCCACCTTTACCTTAATAGCTTAGCAGCATGTTAATGCTAAACACTAATGAAATCAGACTCTCATCTCCCTCACATTTCTATTCAAACACATTTTTTAATGACATAGGGAGTTGCTGTATTTGTACAGTGACCCTAATTGTTCACTTATGAGGTTTCATTTCCGATAGGATGCTATACTGTAAGACGTTAAGATGTGTATACCACAATGTATAAGGTAAGGGCAGTTTTGAATATTGCAAAATTATAAGAACTGAATAACACTTTTTATCCAGTGGAGTAAAGAGAAGAAAAAGGAGGCTGATACAGAAGTGTTTGAGTGAGAGGAAGATGGAGTGGGTGTCAGGGTCACCTTATGTTCCAAGGACATCAGGTCCAACAGATTCATCAGCAGATTTTCACCCTCTCTGTCTCTCTCTGTCTTACCAAGAATGCAAAAATGCAGTTTTAATTGAATGCATATAGTGCTGTATATTGTAAAGCTAGTGAGTATCCTCATATGTTTCAAGGTCACAAAATCATGCTATCTCCCAAGGTACCTCAAAAAAATGGAAGCAACTCTGTATCCTTCATTGAAAATTCTTTATTCGGCCTTGGGTTTTTCCCATTTTTTGTTTCTAGGCCATGAACCCAACCAATCAACTCTGATATAATTCACAACATGAATTATAAAAGCAATGGAGTTTTCATTATGCGACCCTTACCAAACCTGCTGGCTTGAAATCAGAGCATCTCAGATCACCTAGGAGACCACCAACATTGTAAGACGTTATTATTTGGTTGTATATTGGTTCTGAAGTTAGTTGACCAAAATTAAATTTTAGGACAACTTCTATTGACAGCTGATGTCAATATATTGTTGGTTTTAAGTTGTAATAATAAGTAACCAAAATTCAGTCTTCCAAACATCTCATGCGAACATCATATTGATGTAAAACACAATATATGGTATCCAAACCCAACGTTAAGTTATAACATTATTACACATTGATATTTTGTTCATTTAAAGTTGTGCTATTAAGTAACCTAAATTCAACATCTGATTTGGCTGGCATCAACCCAACAATGGATTTTGACGGCAATGAAAAATTTACATTCGTCCAATGTTGGGGTCCAGTGCCCACTGGGCAGTTTTTTTATGGTATATTTTCCATGTAGAATGAAAAATGTACATTCGTCCAATGCTGGGGTCTGGTGCCCACTGGGCAATTTTTTTATGGTATATTTTCCATGTAGACAGGTGCACAGAAAATTCAAAGAATTTTATGAAGCTGTGAGAATACTTTTTGTGTGCAAAGAAAATAAAAAATAATGACTTTATTTAACAATTCTTCTCCCCTGCATGCATTGTGGTACTCTCAATAATGGCAGTTGACTCGTGGGGAGAAGAATTGTTGAAAAAGGTCGCTATTTTTTATTTTTTTTTGCGCACAAAATGTATTCTCGTGGCTTCATTCTCCTTAACAGTGAGCTCCTAATGGAAGAAAAAAAAAGATGAATAAATAATGTGTTTTTGTTGTCGTTGTTCCATAAATTTAAAAAGAGTTAGTCTATACTAAACGTAATAAAAAAAAATTTAAATCTGCTTTTTTTCTTTTTGAATAAAAACAATAGAATTCTGTGCTATGTCCTCATTTAGATGCTAAATAAACGTGTGTGTGTGTCTATGTTCTGTTGTGTATGACCTCGTATGAGTAATCCACATATTAATCAGTCTCTTCTGAGGCAATGGTGCCTGTTATTAAAACTGCCAATGTCAGAAATTTTGTGTGTGTGCTTGTGCACTTATGGATTCAAATATGTTGTGCTTTGTGTCATTATGCATAAATAAGTCTATATAAATATGCGCATTTGTTCTGTGTGTATTCATGTGAACCTCTTGCCAACAGGTGTGTGTGAGTGTGTATCTGTTGACAGTGGTTGAGTAGGAGTGCAGGGCTGCCCGAGGGGATCAGTCTGTTCTCCGGATGAGCACTGACAGTCAAAGAAAATGAAGAGAGGCAGGCCGCTCACCTAGACATTACCCTCCACTGCCCAGGGCTATGAGTGAGTGAGAAGTGAGGGTGTGTGTGTGGATGGTTGTAAGTGTTAGGTTTATTGTTTATTGTTTGTTGAGGTTCCCATTAGCTGTTGCCTAGCGACCACTATTCGGCTGCCCCGTGCATCTGCATGAGGAGTGTCTTTGGGGATCTCTCAATGCATCTGTGTGTGTGTTTGGCATGTGGCGAAATAATACAATGGTGTGTAAAACACTGGAGGTGTATGCTACACTTTGGAAGTTGGTTACAGCAGCAAAAGAGTAATTAAGAGTGTGTTTTCTACTTGTAGTTTGTTATCTTGGTTCTTTTGGGCTGGACACATTTAACTTGGTGTTCACACTGATATTTTAACATTGAACCTAGGATATGGTAACAACATGACTGGAAAGCTTTTTTGACATATTTAACATTTAGAGCTTATAAAATGTGTAAAGGGGTCAAGACAGTGTTGAACACAAAGAGCTGTTGTAAGGAGACGGTGGTTCTGACGCCTCTACCAAACTGAAATGGGCAACATACTGTAGCTCCTGCGGCGAGAAGAACCAGGTATGCTTTAGCATTTTGTCCTTTTATGTAGAGATGCACCGATCGATCGGCCTGGGATCGGAATCGGACGATTTTCCCCATGATCAGCCAGGATCGGTGATCGGTCGGTCAGTCTCACTTCTTTCCGATTTCGAGCTGATCCATTTTGTTACCAGCGGCACAGGCAATAACGTCAGCCGCGCATTCTTGCTCTCTTCTCTCCGACGACCCCTTCTCTCTCACACACGTCTCATTCGCTCCGGTTAAATGGTGCTTGTATTGCGCATTATTTTAGTAATTCCCGCAGGTTTCGAGCTTACCCCAAAAGCGCACGTACCACCACTGATCTATATTAGTGGAGCGCACAAGCCGCCCTCAGTCTCAAACAGCTTGTGAGCCACAAATACCAAAATGAGTGGCTAACTGCGCTAAAACGTTCAAATACATAAAAAAATGTCAAAATGCCTGTTTCGGCGAGTATCCAGTTAAACACAGTGAGTTTTGGAATGTTAAATAGTTGAGAAAGAGAACACATGTTGTGTAACAGTATATTGGGTCCGTGGATAAACTCTTAAATGGACCGCAGTCCAATATTTATGCAGCTGTCTGTCATGTTAATCAAAGAACAAAAGACAAAGAAAATAATATATTTTATAACTTTAATGGTAAATATTAATCTGTATTTAATTTTTACAATGAAGGCTACAGAAATTAAAGTAATCAAATGTAAAATAACACTGGATGTGTTATTTTACATTTTATTACTTTAATTTCTGTAGTATTTCTTAACTGAGTAAAAACTTACTTAACCTGAAAACTTAGTTTCATAGCTCTCTTTATTCTATTGCGACTTTTTACTTGGTTTTTTTATGTAAATAAAACGTTGTGTTGAAGACAATTAGATTTTTGTTTGTATATGCTGTCAATTATAGTTCTTAGAAAGAAAATCAGAATCGCCAAAAATTGGTATCAGCAGATCACACTAACAAAAAATCGGAATCGGAATCGACCAAGAAAATTGCAATCGGTGCATCTCTACTTTTATGGTCACATCTTGTGACATCACATCCTGTTTTAGTTCATTTAGATGTCTTTAATCAGGGTTGCATTCATATATCATTCAAACCACAACAGAGTTTGTTTGGAAGTGGACTGAAACCCCCTGAAAGGTGGGTCTTGGTCTGCTCATCAGATCATCAAGGTTCAGATCTTCCTTGAATTTAACACTGCATTCTAAAAATGTAGCAATCATGGTGCAAGATGTTGAAAAACATGCAAGATGTAGCATAGTGGCCAGTGGTGTCCATCTGACGTGTACAAATTCTAAGTGCTCTAAAGTTATACAGTAGATTTGTGTGAATTAGTGAAGGGAATAGTTCACTCAAAAATGAACATTCTCCCTTAGAAAATACTCACCTTCATTTCGTTCCAAACTCGTAAGACCTTTGTTCATCTTCGGAATGCAAATTAAGATATAATCTGAGAGCTTGATGTGCGTCAAAGACTCACATGGAAGAGAAGAAATTGTTGAATAAAGTTATTTTTGTTTTCTTTGCGCAAAAAAGTATTCTCATAGCTTCATAAAATTATGGTTGAACCACTGATGTTGCATGCACTATTTTATCGATGTCCTTTCTGCCTTTCTTGGCCTTGAACATGGTACCTCCGTTGCTGTCTATGCAGGGTCAGAAAACTCTCGGATTTCATCAAAAATATCTTCATTTGTGTTCTTAAGATGAGCGAAGGTCTTACGGGTTTGGAATGACATGAGGGTGAGTAATTAATGACATAATTTAAATTTTTGGGTGAACTATCCCTTTAAGAGAGTTATTATTCATTCACTGAAAATATAGTTCTTTGCTGTAGCTCTGATTCATGCTTGTGCATATACACAACCGTTCAAAAGTCTGGGGGTTGGTAAGATGTTCTAAAAACCTAAAATATTTTCTAAAGAAATTTGTTTATGCACCAAGTCTGTATTTATTTAATCAAAAATGCAGTAAAAACCGTAAAATAGTGAAACATAATTTCAATTTAAAATGACTGTTTTCTATTTGAATGTTTTATAATGTAATTTATTTATATGTTTGCAAAGCTACATTTTCAGCATCATTACTCCAGTCTTCAGTGTCACATGATCCTTCAGAAATCATTGTAATAAGAAGCATTTCTTTTTATTATCAATGCTGAAAACAGTTGTGCTGCCTAATATTTCTGTGGCAGTCGTAATGAATATATATTTTTTCAGGATTATTTGATGCATAGAAAACAAGTTGGGTTATAAAGTTTGACCCAGCATGGGTTGCTTTTTTATGCATTTAAAATTACTACACTGCTAGGCTAAAATGAACCCAAATCGAGACATTAAACCTACACATCTTGTTCATTTTAAAATCACTTTTACACACACAGAATGACTATCAAAAGGTAAATATTTATTTAAAACAAGAGAAAACAGTCAAAAGTAACATGCATGTAAAAAGACATGCAGAAAAATATGGCATTAACGGCTACAGCGTTTATAAATGAAGCATTTAACATTTGTTGAATATAACTTAAGATCAAATTTGACTTTTTGGTCAATTTTATATATTGTATAAAAATATTATACTAAAACACTATTATACAATAGTTGTACAATTGGTTAAGTTTTTTACAAACTATTCTGGAATGACTGTAAATAAACCACAACATGAACACAGATATTATAACATTTATCAGCAACATAAGTGTGAAAGAATGTGAGCATGTGTATGAATGACCATTTCTACTAAACAACAACAGAGAACAAGCATTTAACATTTTCGTTTTACAAATTATACACTTACAGTTTGTTTCATAGTTCATGAAAACAGATCAGGCATCGCTGCCAATTTTCATGATTTCTTTAGCATAATTGATGTAGTCATGAAGAAGCCCCATCAGCACAGCAAAGGCATGTGACATCTTTTACATTATCCAGGGAAGCCTCCTCCTTTAAAACCACTGTTGCATCAGTTTGGGGAAAAGGACATTCTCCTCTTTGACCAGCATTCATCCCAGTCACCGCCTGTTCTTCATCAGTGGCCTAAAAAGAGAAAAACATTTGAAAAAAGAAAACATTTAATTAAAATCTATCCATTTTCAGATAGAGGTGCATCCACATCAGTAAGGATAGGTAAATAGTCTGTTTTATAATTTCAACCACTTTTTGTGGTTGTTTAATGTCTCTGTCTACCACAGCGCTCTAGAATGCTATAATGGCAGCACTAGTGTGAGGGCATGTAATATTGTTTAAATAAATATATTGCTTTCAGAAAGCTACTTCTTTACTGAAACATTAAAACAGACATGACATTCACATACCTCACAAATTTTCATGGACGTGGAGGGCTGCTCTTTAAAGGGTTAGTTCACCAAAACATGAAAATGGTCATGATTTATTCTGCCCCGTGTTGTTCCAAACCCATACAAACTCTGCTAATTTTTGGAACACAAATAAATATATTTAATATTCTCGTAATTTTTGTCCTCCATTGCAAGTCTGGGAGACCAATATTTACTTCTGAACAGACATATTCGCTATGATATAATTTAAGATTTATTCATATATATAAATATTGGCATGGATTACTTCTACAATAACTCAGTATTTTTGAAGCTTGAAAATACTGATAATCTAGACTTTTAATGGATTAACAAATGGATTAACAAAAAATTATGAGAGAAAATTAAAACTATCCTAATTTGTGTTCTAAAGATAGACAAAAGTCTTGTAGGTTTGGAATGACATGAGGGCAAGTAAATTATTTTTTTGTGTGAACTATTCCTTTAAGAAAGGAAGACCAAGAATGATGACTCTCCAAATCAGACATCTCCAAAGTTGGTTTGAGTTCTGCAATGACAAACACGGACATCAATGGTTTACATAAAATATGAACACGGAATCATACTGTTGTTGCATCAAAATGTGAGGTAAACAGGCAGGAGACAACTGAAACTTTTATTTTCTATAAACATTTATAACTCACATCAATCTCAAAAGAAT
>NW_015506593.1:46211-48430 GCF_001515645.1 Sinocyclocheilus grahami
GCATCCACATCAGTAAGGATAGGTAAATAGTCTGTTTTATAATTTCAACCACTTTTTGTGGTTGTTTAATGTCTCTGTCTACCACAGCGCTCTAGAATGCTATAATGGCAGCACTAGTGTGAGGGCATGTAATATTGTTTAAATAAATATATTGCTTTCAGAAAGCTACTTCTTTACTGAAACATTAAAACAGACATGACATTCACATACCTCACAAATTTTCATGGACGTGGAGGGCTGCTCTTTAAAGGGTTAGTTCACCAAAACATGAAAATGGTCATGATTTATTCTGCCCCGTGTTGTTCCAAACCCATACAAACTCTGCTAATTTTTGGAACACAAATAAATATATTTAATATTCTCGTAATTGCAAGTCTGGGACCCCAATATTTTCTTCTGAACAGACATATTCGCTATGATATAATTTAAGATTTATTCATATATATAAATATTGGCATGGATTACTTCTACAATAACTCAGTATTTTTGAAGCTTGAAAATACTGATAATCTAGACTTTTAATGGATTAACAAAAAATTATGAGAGAAAATTAAACATATCTTCATTTGTGTTCTAAAGATAGACAAAAGTCTTGTAGGTTTGGAATGACATGAGGGCAAGTAAATTATTTTTTTGTGTGAACTATTCCTTTAAGAAAGGAAGACCAAGAATGATGACTCTCCAAATCAGACATCTCCAAAGTTGGTTTGAGTTCTGCAATGACAAACACGGACATCAATGGTTTACATAAAATATGAACACGGAATCATACTGTTGTTGCATCAAAATGTGAGGTAAACAGGCAGGAGACAACTGAAACTTTTATTTTCTATAAACATTTATAACTCACATCAATCTCAAAAGAATGATGCTCTCCTATGTCTCTGGCTTTCAACATCTACAAAAACAACAAACATTCTTTAACTCTTAGTAAAAAAAAAAAATTGATAACATGGTGGAATTCTGAAGTTTACTTGCCTTAAACCGTCTTTCCCGACGGTTTAAACCCTACAAGTTTAAACCGAGAAATCGCCTCCTCACCAGTGTTGGGCAGTAACACATTACTTAGTGACGCGTTACTGTAATTTGATTACTTTTTTAGTAACTGAGTAATTTAACGCATTTAAAAATAGTAATTAGAGTATAGTTACAAGCCGAGGTCTCTATATGTTACTGCCGCATTACATTGCTGACAGAATGCAGTGTTTTCTAATCTAGAGATTGTAAAAAGGATGTAGCACACGCACTGTCGAGTCAAGTGCCAGTGGATTACACCTGCTCGCCCACGAGACCTGACACAAGAGTGTGGCGCGGGACAAGATGGGCAAGTGCTGGTGCGGGCGGGTAGACACTCGTGTGTGTGTGCGGGAGAATAAAATGATACACGGGACTCCCGCAAAATATAAATATCTAAACATAAAATGTCTAAAACAAATAAATTGTTATTCATCTATTGCACAAATGCTACATGAACTAATATAAAATATAAACGATTAACAGGTGCAAGCGTATGCAAAGTTTCTATTTAGGCTATAACACGTGTTTGCAGCGTTGATGCAGTGCTGAAATGTGCGTGCTCACGAATCCTCATTATACCACACGAATTGTAGACATTATGAAAGATTCATTGCGCATATATTTATTGTGTTATAACAGAGATTTGTTAGATTGCGATGAACTGAGATGTCTTTTAGAGATTATAAATGCCGCGCTTTTTGCTGGCATTCTGCCACGCCAAACCATGCACGCAGCAGCCGCTTGCTTTAGTTAAAAATAACAGTGTTCTGTGAATGTTGATGCTTTAATAACAAATATTTATCGGGAGCGTGTATGCTGGGATTTCATACATTTCATGGAGAAAAAAGTAACGTAACTAGTAATGCAACTAATTACTTTTGAAATAAAGTAATCAGAACAGTACCATTATTACTTTTAAAAGGAGTAATCAGTAATTTGATTACATTTTCAGAGTAACTTGCCCAACACTGCTCCTCACACAAGCAGGGTTCTGTGTCGGTAACTCCAAAGTTGATTTGAGTTCTGCAATGAAAAACACAAGACATCAATGGTTTACATAAAATATGAACACGTAATCATACTGTTGTTGCATCAAAATGTGAGTTAAACAGGCAGGAGACAATGGAAACATTTATTTTCTAAAAATAACTTGCATCAATCTCAAAATAATGATGCTCTCCTATGTCTCTGGCTTTCAACAT
>NW_015506593.1:48775-59858 GCF_001515645.1 Sinocyclocheilus grahami
AAAAAGAAAGGGGGGGGGGGGGGGAAGTAACTGGCGTTACTTATTTGAAAAAGTAACTCAGATATTCTCTTGTAAATGAAAAAGCAATGTGTTACTTTACTAGTTACTTGAAAAAAGTAATCTGATTACGTAACTCGCGTTTCTTGTAATGCGTTATCCCCAACACTGGGGATGGATGCATGTGATCGGAAGCCCTGTTGCTCAGCAGCCATAAACCTCCAAACTTTGCTTCCTGTTACATGCTTTATTAAGTTCTTCCTCAACTTGAATTATTGGGGTCACATTCTGCTCTGTATTTTCGGACTACTCCATGTTTCTTTGTCACCCTCACACTTAGAGCCACAAAAAATATCTCTACCGGTTGACAGTTTGTACCATCGGACACAACTAAGCTGGTTTTATATGCGTATGTCATTTTTTGGCTAAAGTTTGACAGTGCGTTGCTGTAAGAGTGAACACAGTGTCTGTGTGTTTTGAGATTGGTACAAGCCAGAAGGGAAAAAACGGGGACAGGATGGTGTTAAAAACAGATTTATGAGCCGTGTCACTGGTGCCCTTGCAGAAAGTGATCTTTTGATGGCTGCTCTGCATGAGTCGATGAGACGTCTCTTTGGAGAGTGTTTCCCTCTGTCTGTGAGGGCTGCCGCTGAGGTCCTAGGATCAGTGTCAGTGTGTGGCTCAGGACGGGACTGCAAGGCTGTGAGGCACAGAACAGGGTCAGAAGGTCACAGACTGCAGAACAGAGAGAGCCTGGATGGGACCACGACAGCTTTAGCTGTTTAAAGTTCCTGTGAATCTTATAACTTATTTTCTAGATCTACTGCAGTGGAGGATACAACTTCAAGTGAACTTCCTCTATAGGTCATGGATAGGCACATGCTGGATCAAGTAAGGAATAATTGACTCCGCTTTGTGTCGTGGCCGAATCACCACCTCGGGTGTGCATTATTTGTAATAATTCAATGGCCCAGAGTCAATTATTCCACTTATACTACGTTTACCACACCTCAAGACATTGATCAGATGATTGGCCTAGCCTATATTTCAAGGTATTTGTCCGTTTTTTGCATTTAAAACACAATTGTAAGTAGAATTAATTTCTTTCACATCTCATCCAACACCTCCGTTGCTAATTCCAAAACGTCATTTTAGACCTAGTAACGGAGGCTTGAGCCATTGATAGCAGACAAATGCAGCTAATAACTAAGTTATTAGAGAGCGAGAGAGAGAGAGAGTGTGTGAATTACCTCTCTTAGTCTGTACGTCTATCAACAGTGTTCGGCAGCAGCGTCGAACTTTAAAGGGTTCACCCAAAAATGAAAATTCTGTCATTAATTACTCACCCTAATGTCGTTCCAAACCCGTAAGACCTTTGTTCATCTTCAGACCTTCGTTCATCTTCGGAACACAAATTAAGATATTTTTTGATGGAATCTGGGAGCTCTCTGACCCTCCATAGACAGCAAGGATATTGCCACGATCAACACACAGAAACGTAGCAAGGACATCGGTAAAATAGTCCATGTCAGGGGTTCAATCGTAATGCTACGAAGCTACGAGAATACTTTTTGTGCAAAAAGAAAGCAGTAATAACATAATTTATTCAACAATTCTTCTCCCCGAGGAACTGTCTTCTGCCATTTTGGAGAGTACCCCAGAACGTAATCAACGTAATCAGCGTTGTTTACGTTCAGCATGCGTGAGCTGTCTACCGTAAACAACGCTGATTTCCTTTTTTTACATACAGTGCCGTTGTTACCTCGCGTGTGAGAAATGTCATGTAGCTTTTAAGTTGCTAAACCGTTTTAATAATATAATCGTCAGAGTAGTGTTATTATGTTTCCATGTGTGTGTCTGTAAGGGAGAAATAGCCTAGAGTATGTGCTTTACGTACATAATAAAATGTAATTTTGTGGCAAAACATGGTAACGATCTGTCGTTTGTATCCTATTGCTTACTATATTTATTTGTTTGGTCAGTGTCGTTGTGGGTTTTTGGTTATTTTGCTGTTGTAAGACCAGTTTGAAATAACTGAAATCATTTGACGAAGTGATATGGAACTGTAATGCGGTCAAGAGTTGCCTGGAACTACATTCGCCGTGCGTTTCCCTGAAAATAATTGCACATCTTAGAACTTCGTCAGCCAATCAGATTCAAGCATTCAACGGCCCCATAGTATAATGGATTATGATGTTGAGGACAGCAACTAGTTATGTGAACTATCCCTTTAAGCTACAGGTCTAGTAAATATGAACCGTTTCTGCCATGGAGAAAGCAGAAGATGCAACAGTGTAATTGTTGCTGTGTCCTTGCTGTGGCGCGGCACTTTCTCCTCTCGGAACTAAATGCACTGTGCCGACAGTTCTGGTTCACAGTTGCTCTCTGTTGGGATGGCAGACACAGATTGCAACCATGACAAGGCACCTGGGCCACGCCAGACTCCATCCGGTTTCAGAGGACGAAGCTTTGTTTTTCTAACTTGCACTTTATAGTTTAGTGCTTTCTGCTGTAGTATCTGTAGGGTTTTGTAAATGGTGAAACTAAATTATGCTCTGCTCTATTTGATGTACTAACCTGATTACTGCATCTACTTTAAGACAGATCATTAAAGCTAACTGTGGCGTTGATTCGGGAGCCCCACAGGGAGGCTCTCGGTGCTTGTGACATCATGTAAAGCTTCAAAGGCCAGAGAAATGCATACAACTAGTAACGTCTAAGAACTATAGTAGCTAGAAATCTGTTGACTTCATTAGACACTGGGAAAGCGACAGGGTGGGAAAAAGAGAGACAGGCTATATGCGGAATAATGGCATCATTTATGCAGTATGTAATTTGCATACTGTGCGTAGTATATAATGTGCATAATGTGCACAGTATGCATGGAATATCTGAATGACCTACTATATTTTCCAGTGTGTGTGAGCACATTGCATACAATTATCCAAAATAATTGCACATCTTAGAACTTCGTCAGCCAATCAGATTCAAGCATTCAACGGCCCCATAGTATAATGGATTATGATGTTGAGGACAGCAACTAGTTATCATGTTAGGTGCAACAACTGAAGGCTAAAATTGATAGTCATTAATTATCTTTTAGCTAGATTAATCTTCTGTTCAACCTTCAGTTGTGCCACATAAATATAGTAATAATAAATGCATTTCTATTTCTTAAAATCACGTTGACCTAAACAGAAAGCAAGAGATTAAATGTTGCTGTTGTTAAAACTGTTTGTACCATAACCTTTGTTTAAATAATTTTAAATATATACATTATATAGTGTTACTGATTTTAAACTTACAATATATGTATATAACAGGTTTATAGAACAGCAGTCATGCAATGATACCAACACTGATGAATAGATTTAATAATCAGTTATTCATTTATTTATCGATTAGTTGAGTCATTGCATAGAGTAGCATCATTGAAATCACTTTTGTGTGAGTGAGTGTGTGTGCGTGAATGTAAGGTGATCAAGACATTGACAGTTACAGAATATAAATAAATTACAATGATTTCCATACAGTAATGCGACACTGAAAACTGGAGTAATGATGCTGACAATTCAGATTTGCCACCACAGGAATAAATTACATTTTAAAATATATTCAAATAGAAAAGTTATTTATTATTTAGATTGTACAAATGTTGCACAATTTTATTGAATTTGTTATTTTTGATCAAATAAATACAGCCTTGGCGAGCATAAGAAACTTCTTATATCTTGTTATGTTTGATAAGAGTATCTGATATTTTCAGCAACAGTGCAGCATTGTTATTATCATTATTATAAGCATTTTGTCAATTAATATAATAACTGCAAAATCAGCCCTGTTTTCAAATGTTTGGAATGATTCTGTTATTAGCATAAAATCATAATTAATGGGGTAGCTCACCCAAAAATGAAAATGCTGTAATTAATTACTCAGACCTCACATGGACTATTTTAATGATGTCCTTACTGCCTTTCTAGGCCTTGAATGTGCTAGTTGCGTTGCTGTCTATGCAGGGTCAGAAAGCTCTCGGATTTCATCAAACATATCTTAATTTGTGTTCTGAAGATGAACTAAAGTCTTAGAGGTTTGGAAAGACATTAGGGTTTTCATTTTTTTGTGAACTATCCCTTTAATCTACAGGTCTAGTAAATATGAACCGTTTCTGCCATGGAGAAAGCAGAAGATGCAACAGTGTAATTGTTGCTGTGTCCTTGCTGTGGCGCGGCACTTTATCCTCTCAGAACTAAATGCACTGTGCCGACAGTTCTGGTTCACAGTTGCTCTCTGTTGGGATGGCAGACACAGATTGCAACCATGACAAGGCACCTGGGCCACGCCAGACTCCATCCGGTTTCAGAGGACGAAGCTTTGTTTTTCTAACTTGCACTTTATAGTTTAGTGCTTTCTGCTGTAGTATCTGTAGGGTTTTGTAAATAGTGAAACTAAATTATGCTCTGCTCTATTTGATGTACTAACCTGATTACTGCGTCTACTTTAAGACAGATCATTAAAGCTAACTGTGGCGTTGATTCGGGAGCCCCACAGGGAGGCTCTCGGTGCTTGTGACATCATGTAAAGCTTCAAAGGCCAGAGAAATGCATACAACTAGTAACGTCTAAGAACTATAGTAGCTAGAAATCTGTTGACTTCATTAGACACTGGGAAAGCGACAGGGTGGGAAAAAGAGAGACAGGCTATATGCGGAATAATGGCATAATTTATGCAGTATGTAATTTGCATACTGTGCGTAGTATATAATGTGCATAATGTGCACAGTATGCATGGAATATCTGAATGACATACTATATTTTCCAGTGTGTGTGAGCACATTGCATACAATTATCCTACAATACAATTTTCTTGAATTGGCCTTCCATTTTCAGTGCATTATCTGATCAGGAAGTAATTATAGCCACGGTTTTTAAAAGGTGAAGTATGCAATTTCTGCACCACTAGCATCACCAAACCAAAAATAATGTCTTTTAAAATAGAGTTTTCAATAGCTGCCATTGGTTAGATAAACAAATGGCACCATGCAAGTCTTGCTGTTGGTTGTGCGTGTTGCTGTGTAGGGTTGGTTGGGATGGAAAAAAGGGGAAAGTATTTAAACAGGAAAATATTACAAATGACCTCTTTAAAAAAAATAAAAAAATAATAATAATAACAATACCTAGCAAGGATTAAATTGCTTTAAAGTAACGATAAAGATATTTATGATGTTACAAAAAATTTCAATTTCAAATAAATGCTGTTTCTTTGTGTTTTTCAAATTATACTGAAAAAAGTGCCATGGTTTCCACAAAGATATTAAGCAAAAAAAACTGTTTTCAACACTGATGATAATAATAATACATGTTTCTTGAGCACTAAATCAGCATATTAGAATGATTTCTGAAGGGTCATGTGACACTGAAGCTTGAAGTAATGACTGCTGAAAATGCAGGCTTGCCATCACAGAAATAAATAACATAAAAATATCGAAGAGTTATTTTAAATTGTAATACTATTTCACAATATTACCATTGTAACTGTGTTTTTGATCAAATAAATGCAGTTCTAGGGAGCAAAAGGCTCAGGATCAGGCTGCAAATTATTAAAACATTTTTAAACAAAATCTGATTAAAAGTGTAAAATAAGTGTCTTATTTACAAAAAGTTATAACTAGGTGGCACTTAGTTACAGGTGACATAGAGATTTCAAATAATATTGTCACCGCATAACATTTTCTGTTTCACAAAACAGTTTTTTATGCTGTATACCATAAGAAGTAGTCTAGAATTCCACTCCAAACATAGCCATAGAATTCCTCCCTTATTAAGTACATTTTTCTGCACTTTTCTGTAGTTGATATTCTTATTTTACCTTGGGAGTAGAGGAAAGAGGGGCAGGTGGGACAGGAGATGTTTTCTGGGCAGTCAGCAGCTCGGGACAGATGGTGGTGGTGATTCATTCGGCAGGATTCTGAAGACACATTGGAGTAGGGCACGGCTTGATATTCTTCCGTTTCATGCGATGTGATGTGATTTATATGAAGCAATTACGGTCTGTGGCAGTCTAAACTGGTTAACAACATCTGCAACTTTGGCACTGTGAAGTGCTGTTCTGCTAAAAGTCAGGTTGTGTGGCGTTTCTGACAACATGTGGACTGCAGCAGCATATTTTTCAAGGAGACTGATGTCTTCAGAGATGCGCAGAACCCTCCCCTTCCCAGACCCCACCCCCACTGCGTACACGCACATGCTCAAAAGAAAGCTGAACAAACAGGCCACCTTTGACTGTGCGATATCGGATTTGTTGGTGCTGATGGTTTTATATCTGATAAGGATGAACAGCTCACATGTTCTGTCCTTCAGAACAGCTGAGGATGTGCACGTAACTCGTGTGTAACATCCGTAGGTGATTCTAGAGCTTATTTGGAGGGACTTAAACCCAAGTCTTTCATCTCTGCCCCCTAGAAATTAGCGATTAACTCTCAGCGAGTAGCTGCCAGCACACAAATCTGTGATGGCCTCAGCCCTCTTAAGTGTGTGATGTAATCCCTCTTAACATTTGCTGAAAACAGCGACTGCAGTTCGATATTTTAGGTTATTTCGCTTTCTTCCTTCCTTTCATTAGTCAGAAACTACACGCACATGCTCAAAAGAAAGCTGAACAAACAGGCCACCTTTGACTGGGGTTTCTGCAGTAAGCCATGTGCGATATCGGATTTGTTGGTGCTGATGGTTTTATATCTGATAAGGATGAACAGCTCACATGTTCTGTCCTTCAGAACAGCTGAGGATGTGCACGTAACTCGTGTGTAACATCCGTAGGTGATTCTAGAGCTTATTTGGAGGGACTTAAACCCAAGTCTTTCATCTCTGCCCCCTAGAAATTAGCGATTAACTCTCAGCGAGTAGCTGCCAGCACACAAATCTGTGATGGCCTCAGCCCTCTTAAGTGTGTGATGTAATCCCTCTTAACATTTGCTGAAAACAGCGACTGCAGTTCGATATTTTAGGTTATTTCGCTTTCTTCCTTCCTTTCATTAGTCAGAAATGTTCATACATTAATTAATCTAGTTTTTTTTTTTTTTAATACCATATGACAGTACAAATGCTTCAATCAGCAGAGATTCTGCTTTACCATTTTTTACACAATGAAATATTTTTTGACTTGTGTGTCACGGCGTTACAGTGGGTTGTTTATGGTTGCCAAAATATGTCTCAACATGTAATTTTACAACATTTTCAAATGTGATTCATCCAAACCATATTGAGAATTTATTACTGTTGCGAGTCTTTTGTTTTTAACTCAAATGTTACATAAAGTATGTGAAGATGCTATTAACATTGAAGCCAGATTAGTATTTAATTTGTTGAGGTTCATTGAATCTGTAAGTTTATCCATCAAGTTCTAGATTTAAAAAAAATAAATAAAATAATAATAATTAAAATCAGGAAAAAAATAACTTTCATTTGTAAAGTTTGGAATTCACTGTTTGTTTTTATTATTAAATTGTCATCAAAAATTGTTAAATTATGTGATTATGCTGTTAAAGTGTGTAAATTACCACGTGTTATATGATTTTTTTATTACACACACACACACACAAAATATGTCTGGACACTGAAATTAAAGCTCCAAAAAAAGAAATGTAATTACAACATAGCACAATGTGTCGACCAATTCAATCCTAATGACGTCCGGATTGTGCCTGATGAAGAACTAACTGCTGCAAACATTTTGCTTGGCTGTAATACATTTTCTGAATCTTTTATTTCAGTTGGGCGGACCTCTATCTTTTGTGTGTTGTCTTTTGTCCTTCAACCTGGCTCAATTCAGGTTTTGGATGTGCACACATATGTAAATTTGTTTTGATCAGATTTGGTTATAGCACACTTATTCTACTTGCCTCATTAATATAAAGGAAGTAGTAGTGCACTTGAGACTCAAGGGATCCTGATTTGTGGCCTCTGACTTCTCCAAAGTTGGCATTTGTGGTCAAAGGCATAGGCAAGACTGGCACTGTTCTCTAAACATCCGTCATTAGAAAGAGTTGCTTTCGGAGGACAGAGTTCTAAAGCTGTCCGTAGCCTTTATACTTGAACCGCCCACAGCTACAACAACTATTTAATTTCTCATTATTAAGTCCTCAACAGTGCAGAGCTAACAGCAGCCTAACCAAGCTGAACGTCTCCCACAGGATCACCAGATGTCTTCTGTGCGCGCACACACACACACACACACACATGCTAGATGTGCTGATAGGAAGTCACATTGCTGGGATGATGCTAATGAGTGAATTCCTTTCCGCTTGGCAACCATGTTTATGCTCTGAGTGAGGGGTCACCTTCCTAATGAGAACAACCGCACGGGCCTTCAGAAATCACTTTCATGCTTATCGTATTTCAAGGGAAGTCGCACCTGACTGTAAGATGCAGTGGGTCAAATTCGCATTGTTGCAATCGGAGTACAAGTCGCATTTAATTGATGTAAAATGCTGGTAAATAAAACAAAACATTTTAAAACACTAAAAAGGCTATAAACGTACTTTAATTTTCATCAATCCACAACAAATCCTTTAAAGGTGAATTATACAGTTTCTGTGCTATTATCACCCAGCAGAATTACAAAAGTAATGCATGTTTTAAAACAACCTTTGCAAACATGTTTACGATTATTCTTATCCTAACAATATCTGACCATTTTATTTGGATGTGACAGTAAAGAGGCTTAAAGGTGCTTTATGTAATTTTTAGTGCTGCCAAATGATTAATTGCATCCAAAATAAAAGTTTGTTTACATAATATATGTGTACTATGCATATATAAATACACACACACGTGTGTCACGGTCCAGGTGTGTGGAGGGAGGACAGAGTTTTAAAGCTGTCCGTAGCCTTTATACTTGAACCGCCCGCAGCTACAACAACTATTTAATTTCTCATTATTAAGTCCTCAACAGTGCAGAGCTAACAGCAGCCTAACCAAGCTGAACGTCTCCCACAGGATCACCAGATGTCTTCTGTGCGCGCACACACACACACACACACACACATGCTAGATGTGCTGATAGGAAGTCACATTGCTGGGATGATGCTAATGAGTGAATTCCTTTCCGCTTGGCAACCATGTTTATGCTCTGAGTGAGGGGTCACCTTCCTAATGAGAACAACCGCACGGGCCTTCAGAAATCACTTTCATGCTTATCGTATTTCAAGGGAAGTCGCACCTGACTGTAAGATGCAGTGGGTCAAATTCGCATTGTTGCAATCGGAGTACAAGTCGCATTTAATTGATGTAAAATGCTGGTAAATAAAACAAAACATTTTAAAACACTATAAAGGCTATAAACGTACTTTAATTTTCAGCAATCCACAACAAATCCTTTAAAGGTGAATTATACAGTTTCTGTGCTATTATCACCCAGCAGAATTACAAAAGTAATGCATGTTTTAAAACAACCTTTGCAAACATGTTTACGATTATTCTTATCCTAACAATATCTGACCATTTTATTTGGATGTGACAGTAAAGAGGCTTAAAGGTGCTTTATGTAATTTTTAGTGCTGCCAAATGATTAATTGCATCCAAAATAAAAGTTTGTTTACATAATATATGTGTACTATGCATATATAAATACACACACACGTGTGTCACGGTCCAGGTGTGTGGAGGCAGGCAGGATGACAAGGATTCAAAAGAAGAATATTTAATGTAGCAACAACAAGGCAGAGACAGACACACTCGGGGTAACATTCACAATAACCAACCAACTAGAACACAAGAGACAGGAACAGATAAACGGAACATCAGGAGCCCTTCCCGGGCTGAACTAGGGATCCAGAGGTCTCTCCTCCTCGTTTTGGCACTGACCGCCCTCCATATTTCACTCACCCGAAGCCGTGATGCAGAAGTCGGAGCTCCCCTCCGCACTCCCACCGTCCACGGCGTGCTCCCTCTTGGTGGGCTCTCGCACCTGGTCTGACGTGTTGGGCTCAATCTCCGAGGCGATCCTCTTCTCAGCCGCGGGGCTTCGCTCCGGCTCGTGGATCGCAGTGGGAAATGGCTCTCCGTCAGCGGTGGGCTCAGGCTTATGCTCCGTACTGCGGGGAGATGTTATTCTGTCACGGTCCAGGTGTGTGGAGGCAGGCAGGATGACGAGGACGACAAGGATTCAAAAGAAGGATATTTAATGTAGCAACAACAAGGCGCGCGCACGCACGCACGCACGCACGTTGTATTATACATAATACACAGTTCACACATATATTCTATAAAAAAAACTTTTATTTTGGATGTGATTAATCGTTTGACAGCACTAGTCGTTTTTTGACTGTACTAAAGCATAAAAACACCATAATACATTTGCAGATATTCAGGGAACATGCAAAGTTCACATACTTGTTTTTCAGAAAAACAATGCTATAGCCAGTTATTCTACTCTGAAAATGTGCATTCCATGTCGGAATGTCTTTTTTCTGTTTGTTTTGTTCTGTGTTATTCTGCCCACTTACAATTTACCCAATAATACTATTGCAAAACCCTGCAGCCTGGGTTGCCAGTTTGCAGAAAACACAGCAAACTGTAACCATGAAAGCCAGCAAACAAACTGAGTCAGAAATAGCAGATTCTACCCGACCTGAAAAACCTTGGCATCCATTTAAAAACCTCTATGACCAAAGGCATATTAAAATGTGGATAAATCAACTCATCAGTTTACGGTTTAAGGTTCATTGCCTTCCATTGTCAGTTGTGCTCCTTCGTGTTGCGTGTCCACAATCTGACAACCCGCGTGAGCATCGATTCTGAGGAGGAGGTATAGCATGAGAAACAATTGGTCTCATTCAGTAATAATTGCATGGATTATTTTGTATTTATACGCACAGGAGAATTTCTCACGTAAAATCTCCTCCTAATTCACAACACGTTCGTACGTACACAAGTTTTTTCTCAACATTGTTCTGATTTTAGTGAATTTGGAGCATTCTAAATGAGCGGCCACGTGCACAAGGTTAGACATTTTCATAAAACACACCCAAACCATTTCCATATAAGGGCTTTCCGCACACGCTTTCCTTACATCCTTTCATCACTCTTGT
>NW_015506593.1:61465-61991 GCF_001515645.1 Sinocyclocheilus grahami
TATTGGCTTTGTCAATGAAACATGAAAATTATATTATGGCTGGATAAAATTTTTTTTTTGTAAATTTTTTGTTAATTGTTAATTTTTTGTTAAAGTCATTTTATGCTGTTTATTTATTGGCCACCAAGTCCTTCGGATAATTAAAGGAAAAATTAACAAGGCATTCATTTAGCTTTAACATAAAAAATAACTTCATGTCGTTTTTTCATGTGTTTATTTTTGGTTTTATTACACTTTCTTCAAATACATCAAATAAAAAATACAACCAAAAGGAAAAATATAACTGCACTGATACACTCTTCTGAAAGTTAAGACATGAATAACAGTCTCTCAATTGTAGTTAGTTCGGAGAATGGACAACGATTTAATTAAAATTGTGTAATCTTGCCCATCTGGTTAATTTCTTATTGTTATTATTATTATTATTATTATTATTATTAGGCTATTTTATATTATTATTATTATTATAATTATTATTATGCTATTTTATTAGGCTATATTGTTGTTGTTGTTTTAATTTTGTAAC
>NW_015506593.1:68521-73559 GCF_001515645.1 Sinocyclocheilus grahami
CAAGCTAGTCAGTTTATTCAGTAGGTGTAGTGTATTCTAAGTTGCTTCAGAAGTATTGCAAGTATTACGTACAACAATAAAACAGTGCATTGACATAAAAAAGGAAATTTACTTTTGGTACTTAAGTACTTTTAAAAGCAAGTACTTCTGTACTTTTACTTAAGTAAAAATCTGTCTTTACAACTTTTACTTGTAATGGAGTAATATTTGACCAGCAGTATCTGTACTTTCACTCAAGTAATGGAGTTGAGTACTTTGTCCGCCTCTGGTTATAAACAACATTTATTATAAACGCCAAGCCTAAACAAATTTATTCCAAGCCTAACTGAAACTACCGGCTATAAACTTGGTCTCGCATACCTCTCTCATTCAG
Organism: Sinocyclocheilus grahami; assembly: GCF_001515645.1. Classification (NCBI taxonomy): domain Eukaryota; kingdom Metazoa; phylum Chordata; class Actinopteri; order Cypriniformes; family Cyprinidae; genus Sinocyclocheilus; species Sinocyclocheilus grahami. The sequence continues at coordinate 68,895 of NW_015506593.1, forward strand.
CATGAATCCAAATGTTTTTGTGTGCTTGATGTTAATTCCATTATGTAATTCGCTTTGGAATATAAGTCACAGCATGTATTAAGACAATAAAATCACAACTTATGTTCCAGGAAATACGTATGTTCTCCAGCTTTGCACCTCTCTTCTGCTTTTTCAGTCTTTCTCACTCCCTTGAGAGATGCATGGCGGGTGTGGATGTGTGGTACATTGATCACAAGGGCTACAGATCACAATGAGTTACTGCCCACTCGGTTTGCACAGACCCCTAGAGGTCAGTGTGTAAAACATTGACCATCACTCTTCATGTGTTGAAGCACATAACCTTGAATGTGTGTATGCCGGTCATGCAAGAAACAGTGTTTGTGCTTTAGATTTACAGGAATTTATAGGATGTGTGTGTAAATGTGTGTGCATGTGTCGGTAGGAGTGCACAATTTGGTAAAAATGGCATTAAAAATCTTCATTGCGAAATAGATTTTTAGCTATAACTTTGTATACCTTTTAAGATAGGCCTACCATGAGCTGTATGGTTGATAAATAATGGGTAAGTGTTTTAATATTGAATATTGAAGCTGTAGCCACCTATCAGAAAAATCGCTTTTACCATGGAATTGCCGTTTAGTGGAGCCTAGCCAGGTAATGTTAGCTAGTAAAGTCTTATGCTGGTGATTCTGTTTGTTTTGGAATATGGCAACTGTTTTTTAGCTAGCTAATGGTTTCTAATTGTTTTCTAGCTGAGCTTTTGTGATGCATACAATGCATGGAATCAAGTCATTAAAAGAGTATTTACTGCATAACGCTGAATCTCACCGATTTTGGCAAATTTTGGATAAATAAATCTTAAGTAAAACAATAAATAAATAAAAAAGTTTTTGTTGTATTTTTGTATTTTCGTTAAAGGGATAGTTCACATTCAGTTGCTGGTCCCCATTGACTTCCATAGTATGGGAAAAAAAATCACCTTGCAAGTCAATGGGGACGAGCTGAAGGTGAACTATCCCTTTAAGTTTTATGAATTTATTAATAAGTTTTGATTATAAATTTGTATTAAATCTTAAAGTACAGAAAATATAAAAAATTCAAACAGAGTTTGTGAAAAAAAAAAGATTTTATAGGGCCCTATTGTTGTTCATTAATAAATTAATAAATACAATTATACAATAAAATAAATAATTATAAATGTAAAGTATTTAGTTGATTAGACATTAATTTCAATTAAACCATTGAAAATTAATCCAGAAAAAAATTCAGATGGAAAAACCAGAGGGAAAATTACAACTGATTTCATAGTGCCCTATGGTTATTAGCTGGTCAGAGCTGGCCATTACCAAGCTGGCTATTTCCAAGCTGGTCATTTGGTTGGTTAACCAGTTAACGTGTTCCAAAACCAGGTCTGACCACATTCATCTGGAATGATCAGGTGGTAGCTGGTTTATTGCTGGACCAAGATGATGTACCAGCTTGCATTAGTTAATGACAAGCTCAGACCAGCAAGAAATTAGCTTCTAGTCAAGGCTGTTTTTTGTTTTTGTTTTTCTTTTAACAGCAGGAGACTTACCTGGGATACACTCGGAGGTCTTTTATAAGATAATAATACATTAAAAAACATCAATCCCCAGACTGATTTGATCACATCATTCAAAATGCTTTTTTTAGGATGAGTGATTCATTCTTTCTTTTTATAGGTACAGTATTGTGCCTCTCTCTCATTTTTCATTTAGGGATTGTGCCTATGTCTTTTTTGTCTTCCAATTTTCATATTCCATTTAGCCTTGAATCAAATTTTTTCGTTTGTTTTGTTTTTGTTTTTTTAGCAAGGACACCTTATTAATCAAAAGTGACAGTTAAGACATTTATAATGTTACACAAGATTTCAATTTCAAATAAATTATTTTCTTTTGAACTTTTCATCAAAGAATCCTAAAAAAAGTTTTAATCAGTTTCTACAGAAATATTTAGTAGCACAACTGTTTTAAACACTGATAATACTAGGAAATGTTTTTGAGCACCAAGTTAGCATATTAGAATAATTTCTGAAGGATCATGTGACACAAATAAATGCAGCCTTTGGTGAGCAAAACATTAAAACATTAACAATTCTCCCAATTCTCACTATTAACTAGTTGTTTATTAGCATGGCTATTAGCAACATACTGGCTGTTTATTAGTACTTATAAAGCACATATTTTTCATTACCATATTCTACATACCTAAACTTAATAACTACCTAACTATTAATAAGCAGCAAATTAGGAGTTTATTGAGGCAAAAGCTGTAGTTAATGGTTTGTTGATAGTGAGAATTGGACCTTAAAATGAAGTGTGACCAAAACTTCTTTCAAAAACATTAAAACATTTTACCGATAAATAAATAAATAAATGATCAATGATCAAGTGAATAAAATACAACTGACTACAGCAGATCATGAATCAAAGTCTCACATATTATATACACATACAAGATCATTAACATGTACCATCTGTTTAAAAAAACACTTGAAACAATAAAATATTATAAAAGAGAAATGTGTAAAAGAGCTGTACTTTTAGTAAAGGTACATGCTGCAATAAGTTTGTTCTGTTAGGAAAGGAAGTGCTGAGGTAAGGTTCTGAATCCCAGGTCTTTAATAATTCACTGGTGCGTTGCCTGGTGTTAAGCACTGTTAATGACTCTAATCTTCACCCTGTGGATGCTGTAATTGCCTGTTACAGCCGGGCCAATATGTGTCCAGCACGGCGGATAGCCCCTCCATCCACTGCCTCATTTCAAAAAGCACTGATGGAGAAATAATTTCTCTTCTTATGTACCTGTGGATGTCAGTGAATTGGCAGGTTATATATGAACTACATTAGCCTCCATTCATCATTATGCAGCTTACATTATTCAGGCTATTCTATCGCATTTGTAATCTCTGCCTTATAATGATATTTCTGGCCAGTGGTTGACCAGTATGGGTTTTTCAGTGTCTTATCCGAATATCTAGACAACGGAGTGGCGGATAGCTGATGCTAATAATTGCATACTAACTGTTAATAGCATGGTTTATGTGCAGTCGCTGTTCCTAAAAAAAGTGTTCACACACATCCTTTTTACATAAAATCTTTTTTTTTACGGCCTATAATAGTGGCATGCTAATTGCATCAAGCAAATAGTGCTGGAGTGTGTGAATCCAGCAAATTCTATAAATGAGCCTCATTTTCAAAGAATGGGGTGTGTTTGCCAAAAAATAATGACACTTATTTAATTTAAATTCAAATATGCCTGCAAATACTGCACAATAAGGTGCTGTAATTTTTTAGTGAGCTTACTACTGAATATTTGTCTGTTTTGCCACTTTTCTTCAGTATAATATAATATAATATAATCCTTTTAAAGGATTAAAAAGGATTGAAAAGGCGAGTGGCTGGTTTATTCTGTAACGTTGGTAATTTTAATTAATTAACATTACTCGAATCCATTGAATTTGAATCCATTCACCAAAAAAAAATGTTCAGCGGTCCGTTCGGCATGTTACATTGTTACTTTTGGTTGATACATTTATGATATTTGGTATTTTTATGAACACATTGGGCAAAATCTTTGGCTGATAAATGATGGAAGCAGGACTTTTATTTTGACAGCGCTGAGAGACACAGTGCCTGAGCACAGATGCATTGAAGCTTCCATTTAATCTTCATTAAAATACTGTCTTTTGTTTAACATTTCTGCTTAATAAATTATTTTGCAAGTCTGTTTTAGTACAGCTAAAATAACTTGAAGCAAATGACGCCGGAAGCCTTGCTAACATAAAAAAAAACAAAAAAACCTTTACAAATGGCCACACCCTCTCTTAGGTTTAAATAATAAGATAAATAATACTTAAAGGGGTAATATGATGCTTTTTTAAAGATCATTATTTTGTGTATTTGGTGTAACAGAATATGTTGACATGCTTTAATGTTCAAAAAACACATTATTTTTCAAATACTGTACATTATTGTAGGTCCTCTATGCCCCGCCTCTCTCAAACGCTTCGTTTTCTACAAAGTCCCTCCTTCCGACAAGCGCAGTCTGCTCTGATTGGCCAGCTTACCCGGTGCATTGTGATTGGCCGAACACCGCAAGCACTCGTCGGAAATGTAACATCCCTTACCATAATCGCAGGCGTCATCTTTCAAAATAAATGTAAAGACAGTAAATAATGTCATTAGTTTTACCATCAGTTCAAGCCTGAAAGGGGAACAGACACAGTAATGATGCAGTACACAAGCCGCGGTTAAGACAGCTGACTCTACTGTGATGTGACGCTGTCTCTCTCTCTCTCTCACACACACGCGCACACACACACACACACACACACATGAATGCGCAAAACTCTGCATTTGAACAGTCAATAGCAAATACTTAATTGTCATAGCAAAGTCAGAATTACCTATCTGTATTTTGTAAATTCTGTAAAAAAGTCAGTATTTAAAAAAATTTCGCTCTTGTTGATAACTATTTGCTAGTACTCACTGCTGGTCAACCAGCATTAATTTTCTTGTGAGGCTGTTTAATCTAGTCAAGAATCCACCAGTGTCCATAACACCACATTCCAGACTTTTAACTGGGATGTAATTTCTTCAATGGCTAAAAAACAAGATTCTAAAACGCAAATTTGTTTGTTTGCCCTTTCGCACATTGACT
>NW_015506593.1:73732-74995 GCF_001515645.1 Sinocyclocheilus grahami
GTTGAACCACTGATGGCAGATGGACTATTCTGACGATGTCTTTCATACTTTTCTGGACCTTGACAGTGTAATTTACAAGCCTCCCGGTTTTCATCTAAAATATCTTAAATTGTGTTCCGAAGACGAATGAAGCTTTTACAGGTTTGGAACGACATGGGGGTAAGTGATTAATGACAAAATTTTCATTTTGGGGTGGAGTATCCCTTTAAGCTGAAATGAACACAAGTGGCCGTGAAACACTAAGAGGATTTCTTCATCTTCACACAAATTATGATTACAGGAGTAGATTATTTGCACAGTTCCTTGCATGATACTATGTGGTAAAAGTGTTTTGAGGTATTAACAGTGCATGATTTGTAGACTAATACGGTTTACCGAGTCACACCAATTCCATGTGTATTAGTGAGTCACTAAAATTTTGTCAACCAAAAATATTCAGCTGAAACAGCAAGAAAATACATTTTCAGTTGAAGTGATGATTATTTTGTGCTTCTGCGATGGCACATTTTTTCTGTGTCTATTTTGTGCACAACAGGTAAACATGTCAGCAGTGTGGATGCACTTCACCGTAAGAACAATGTTTCTAGAGTAAGCAATATGTAAAATTTGTTTGGTTAAAATATCAAAAAGCCTTGCTGAAGAACTTCAATGCCTCATTTATGACCTGTAAACACATCACCTTGAACAGCATATCTGTTTTTTTATCTAATTACCCAAACTTCTGGTTTTGGTGTTTTGGAAAAATTTCTGTGTAACTAATGTGTGTGGCTTTTCTGATGTAGTATATTTACTTGGTAGCTCACCTGGTACAGCATTGCACTTGTGATGGAGCACACTCGGGTATGAGTCCTTTAAAACATGCTTTACCAGACTCAACAGAAGAGCACAAAGCCTTGTAGAGGGAAATTAAAATGGCATGCTTTCTACAGCAAATGCCTTTTTTATCTTAAAAGGGTCATCGGATGCGAAATACACTTTTACATGTTATTTGAACATAAATGTGTGTTGGCAGTGTGTGTACACAACCACCCTATAATGGTAAAAATCAACCCAGTGTTTTTTTTTTATCTACTAAAATCATTATTCCTTTCTCAAATCAAGCCATTCTCAGCTTCTTGTCTGTGTGACGTCACACAGACCCAGGCCCTCCCACGATAGTTGATTGATGGTAGCGTTACAGCATAGACTGAACTGGTGTCTTACCTTAGATTGTTTGTTTTTGAAGGGACTGCAGCCCCCCCCCCCCCCAACCTCCCTAATTTC
>NW_015506593.1:75407-75627 GCF_001515645.1 Sinocyclocheilus grahami
GAATCTTTGCAAATCGCCTTTCCTAATAATGTGCTAGTTAGCAAGTTTCACGATTTATACAGCTAAAGTTTACCGTCTCTCAGAGAACGGCTCGGAAGAGAGGGGCTGGGTGAGCAGAGCTCATTTGCATTTAAAGTGGCATGCAAGAAAATGGCTTGCTTTGAAAAGAGCGGTTTTTGACAGGGTAAAAAGGGTGTTGTTTTACACTACCATTGAGGAA
>NW_015506593.1:75946-76806 GCF_001515645.1 Sinocyclocheilus grahami
CGGCTCAATCCTCTTTCCCCTTACGTGGGTGGGCCTAACACGTGTGGCTCCTTTTTGTGCGAGTGCTCTTTGATTTTCTCGCTGCAGCTTTCATGTTTTCCCATGGAGCGGTCCAAGGTAGCCTTCACCATCATGCTCTTGGTGGGTCAATGGGTCAAGCAGGGAACGGCCATGTGGGATGATGAGCAGAACTGCTGCTCCTCTTTTGAGAGTTTCTCGGAGGAATTACGGAATTACGCAGATCGCTCGGCTCAAGGTATTGAGGCGGCACAAGCTACAGCAGGGACAAGAGTCAGTATCCAGTTACTTGATCGAGTTTCGCATGCTCACAGCGTTCTGTGGCTGGAACAAAAAAGATCTTTGGGCCCACTTTCTCCACGGACTGGCCGAGCATATTAAGGATGAAATCTATTCCCTCGAATTACCCTCGAGCCTGGATGGACTCATCGACCTCGCCATCCGGGTGGATAACCGGATTTCCCTCCATTCTCGATATCGGAGGAGCGTGTATCCCCCTGAGCCCGCCACTAGAGCTGAGTTAGGATTGGCGAGTGACACGCCTCCCCAGCATCTCGTTTTTCCCGAGGAGGAGCCTATGCAGGTCAGGAGAGCACAGTTGACCGTAAGAGAGCGGTGATATCGCCTGGACAACCGTCTATGTCTCTACTGTGGGGAAGCAAGTCACGTGGTAGCTTTGTGTCTGGCAGCAAGGTGGCGCTCACCACTCAAGGGAGCACGTTCGGTGAGCGTCACTAGTACTCAACTGCCCTCTGGTGGTCGTTGTGAATTCCAAGCCTCGTTATTGTTCAATGGGGCTGCTAATCAGGTTTTGGCATTGATCGACTCGGGAGCGGAGGGCT
>NW_015506593.1:76851-148315 GCF_001515645.1 Sinocyclocheilus grahami
CCCCCCCCCCCAATCTGCCTAAATGTGTCTGTTTGCGCTAATCATTCATGATCCAGCTTCACCTACAGAAGATGTGAGTATAAGTTTTTTTTTTATGAATCTTTGCAAATCGCCTTTCCTAATAATGTGCTAGTTAGCAAGTTTCACGATTTATACAGCTAAAGTTTACCGTCTCTCAGAGAACGGCTCGGAAGAGAGGGGCTGGGTGAGCAGAGCTCATTTGCATTTAAAGTGGCATGCAAGAAAATGGCTTGCTTTGAAAAGAGCGGTTTTTGACAGGGTAAAAAGGGTGTTGTTTTACACTACCATTGAGGAATTTTAACCAAAGTATGTAATAGACTTTTCATTAAGAATCATATCAATGTCAATGTATTTACCTGTACCCCAATACACGTAGAGAGAAGGACTGCTGCTCTCTGTCCCGTTCTACTCTTTGGTTGCTGGTCCAATGTGAGCGCTGGGTCTTGGGAAGTGATCAGCCTGTTTGGTCCGCATGACTCTGCCGACCGAAGCTGGATTACCCCAGAGACTTGCTCGCTGTTTTGGTTACAGTTTTATTTTTGTTCACCTTTGAAAATAAACCTCCATTTGCATCTGATCCTCCTGCTGCTCAGGTGGTAGCCCCTCCTCCCGATCCTGATGGAGCTAGTGCCCGTCACGCTATACGACGGCTCAATCCTCTTTCCCCTTACTTGGGTGAGCCTAACACATGTCGCTCCTTTTTGTCCGAATGCTCTTTGATTTTCTCGCTGCAGCTTTCATGTTTTCCCATGGAGCGGTCCAAGGTAGCCTTCACCATCATGCTCTTGGTGGGTCAAGCGTGAGAGTAGGGAACGGCCATGTGGGATGATGAGCAGAACTGCTGCTCCTCTTTTGAGAGTTTCTCGGAGGAATTACGCAAGGTGTTTGATCGCTCGGCTCAAGGTATTGAGGCGGCACAAGCTACAGCAGGGACAAGAGTCAGTATCCAGTTACTTGATCGAGTTTCGCATGCTCACAGCGTTCTGTGGCTGGAACGAAAAAGATCTTTGGGACCACTTTCTCCACGGACTGGCCGAGCATATTAAGGATGAAATCTATTCCCTCGAATTACCCTCGAGCCTGGATGGACTCATCGACCTCGCCATCCGGGTGGATAACCGGATTTCCCTCCATTCTCGATATCGGAGGAGCGTGTATCCCCCTGAGCCCGCCACTAGAGCTGAGTTAGGATTGGCGAGTGACACGCCTCCCCAGCATCTCGTTTTTCCCGAGGAGGAGCCTATGCAGGTCAGGAGAGCACAGTTGACCGTAAGAGAGCGGTGATATCGCCTGGACAACCGTCTATGTCTCTACTGTGGGGAAGCAAGTCACGTGGTAGCTTTGTGTCTGGCAGCAAGGTGGCGCTCACCACTCAAGGGAGCACGTTCGGTGAGCGTCACTAGTACTCAACTGCCCTCTGGTGGTCGTTGTGAATTCCAAGCCTCGTTATTGTTCAATGGGGCTGCTAATCAGGTTTTGGCATTGATCGACTCGGGAGCGGAGGGCTATTTCTTGGATTCCGGACTGGCCACACACTTGCCGAGCCTATATCGGCTAGAACACTTTGCAGCACCCTTCTCACCAGTATTACCCATGCCACTAAATTTGTCACACTCACTCTTTCCGGCAGTCATGCTGAGGAGATTCGTTTCCTCCTCATCCATTCGCCCACCTCTCCAGTGGTTTTGGGACACACCTGGCTGGTTAAGCATAACCCCCACATTGACTGGGCTCTTAACTCTGTGTTGGCTTGGTGCCCTTTCTGTTTAGCTCAATGTTTGGGTGCTGCATTTTCCCCTGTAATGTCTTGTTCTGTGTTGCAGGAGGAGCCGGTGAATCTGGCGGATGTACTGGAGGCTTACCATGACTTGAGAGCGGTTTTCAGTAAGTCCCGAGCTTCATCTCTGCCTCCGCACCGCCCATACGACTGTGTGATACTGATGTTGCCTGGAACTGCTCTACTTTTACTCTCTGTCCAGACCTGAGAGGGAAGCCACGGAGAGGTATATTCATGATTCTCAGGTAGCAGGCATCATCCGACCCTCTTCCTCTCTGGCTGGGGCGGGGTTCTTCTTCGTGGAGAAAAAGGATGGTTCGCTGCGCCCCTGCATAGACTATCGGGGGTTGAATTACATCACGGTAAAGAATCATTATCATTTGCCGTTGATGTCATCTGCCTTCGAGCTCTTGCAGGGGACAACCATCTTGGACCAGTTGGACCTCCGCAACACTTATCACTTATTTCGGAAGCGTTACTGTTGGTCATCGCAGACTCAGACTGCATTTGAAAATCTTAAGAGTCGCTTCATTTCAGCTCCCATTTTAACTACTCCAGACCTGTCGCGTCAGTTCATTGTGGAGGTGGATGCGTCGGAGGTGGGGGTTAGAGCTATTTTGTCCCAAAGATCACCCTCGGACGAGAGAATACATCCCTGCACCTACTTTTATCATCGTTTAACCCCCCTGGAACAGAATTACGACATCAGGAATAGGGAGTTACATGCTGTCAAGCTGTCACTGGAGGAGTGGCGTCATTGGTTAGAGGGCATGGGAGTTACTTTTATTGTTTGGACTGACCACAAGAACCTCAAATACATCCCAACCGCTAAGAGACTAAATTCTCGGTAGGCACGCTGGGCATTGTTTTTTGGGCAGTTTAGGTTTACCATCTCTTACCGCCCGGGGTCCAAGAATGGTAAACCCAATGCACTGTCGTGGATCTTTGAGTCTGAGGCTAGTCCCACCCTCCCTGTGGCCATTCGGCCTCCCGAATGGGTGGTGGCGGTGGTCACCTGGGGGGGTCGAGTCCAAGGTCCGCACGGTGCTACGTGATGCCACTATTCCCGCGGGGTGCCCAGAGGGTCTGTTGTTCGTGCCCGAGTCAGTCCAAACTAGCGTCCTACAGTGGGGCCACTCGTCCGAACTAGCTTGCCACCCAGGAGCGACTTGCACCTGCATGTTGATCAAGCAGTGGTTTTGGTGGCCATCCGTGGCACGGGATGCTCATCAGTTCGTGTCGGCCTGTCTGGTTTGTGCTGCAGGTAAGGGCTCCAATTGACCCCCAGCAGGGCTACTCCAGCCACTGTCGGTCCCCTCGCGGCCCTGGTCACACATAGCAATGGATTTCACTGGCCTATCCCCATCTATTTGCAAGACTGAAGTCCTCATTGTGGTGGACAGGTTCTCTAAGGCGGCTCATTTCATTCCCCTCCCAAAATTGCCTTCAGCGAGGAAGACAGCGACTGTGTTCTTGGATCACATTTTCCATATTCATGGAAATTCCATACTCCTGGTGAACGCGGTCTCTGATAGGTGTCCCCAGTTTGTGTCTAGGTTTTGGACAGAATTCTGGCGACTCTGTGAGTTTATCCTCCGGTTATCACCCACAGACTAACGGGCAGGTCGAATGTGTTAACCCGGATTTGGAGAGAGTTCTGCGCTGTGTAGCGTCTGCCGAACCGTCGTCTTGGAGTTACAGGTTAACCATGGTCGAGTACGCACATAACTCCCTCCCGGTCTCGTCTACGGGTTTGTCTCCCTTCCAGTGCTGTTTAGGCTACCAGCCATCATTGTTCCCCTCCCAAGAATCCGACGCTATTGTTCCATCCGCGCATGTGTTCATTCAGAGGTGCCTCTGTACTTGGAGGATCGCCAGAGAAGCCCTCACTCGGACTGGCGAGAGGAACAAGGCGTTGGCGAACCGTCACTGTACTAAGGCCCCACTTTAAGCATGCAGTCAGAAAGTCTGGTTGTCTTCTCAGGACCTTCACTTCAGACTCCCCTCAAGTAAACTGGAACCCAAATTTGTTGGAATGTTCATAATTTCTAAGGTGTTCAGTCCGGTGTTGGTGCGACTCCAGTTAACCCCCCTACTTAAGAATATTCACCTGGTTTTTCACGTGTCTAAGATCAAGCCTGTTATTCGCTCCCACCTTCAGCCCCAAACTTCTGCCCCCCCCGCCTCCCAGACTCATTCAGGGGTCGCTGGCTTATATGGTATGGTGGCTAATCGATGTGAGGCGTAGGGGTAGAGGTCACCAATACCTGGTAGACTGGGAGGGTTATGGTCCGGAGGAGAGATGCTGGGTTCCAGCTCGCAACATTCTGGATCGCACTCTCATCGACCAATTCTATAGGCGTCATTATGAATCCTCCAGGAGGCGTCCCTGAGGGGAGGGGTACTGTCACGGGTCAGGGTGCCTTCCTGGCTCCCTCTGCTGTCTGTGTTGTCATGTCTTTTTCTGCGGCTTGTGACCGGCGCAATCAGCGCTGATCTGGCAGTGGGGCTGCGCAGATCACGAGCTGCTTCCATTCCACCTGTCATTTATATTCTCTTCTGATTAATCCTTGTTGTGAGTAGATTGTTTCGTGTTCGGTGTTTATTGTTCAGTGCTCTGCTTTCCACTTACCTCTGTATTTACTAGGGATGCACCGATACCACTTTTTCCAGTACTCGCCCGATACCGATACTTTTATTTATGGTACTTTCCGATAACGAGTACCGATACCGATATTTTTATTGCATTTGTAAATTTTTTAAATATTGTGTACAGAAACCAAAAGGGTATGTATAATGTTAGTTGGTTAAATTCATTTATCAAATAGATACAGTCAAACCAAAATTTATTCAGACACCTTCAACATTTCTCACATTATCACAATTTATTTGCTATAGTTTAGAAAATGGTAATAAATATGACAAGAACTCAGAGTTAAACTGTGTCAGAACAAATTCATCTTGATAATGTTAGATAATTTTGATAGAAAGGTATGTAATAGATTACAATCAACCAAAAATAATTCAGACAGCTGTTAGTATGACAGTATTTACAGTGTTTCTTTGTTTGAATATGGCGCTTATCACATGCTGTGTGGTATCGGCGTTTGGTATCGGGGCATTTTAATGAGTACGAGTACAGGAGACCAGTATCGGTATCGGTGCATCCCTAGTATTTACCTGTACCCCAGGATGCGTAGAGAGAAGGATTGCCGCTCTTTGTCCCGCTCTACTCTCAGGTTGCTTGTCCTGTGCGAGCGCTAGGTCTTGGGAAGTGATCAGCCTGTTCGGTTCGCATCACTCTGCTGACCGAAACTGGATTACCCCGGAGACTTGCTTGCTGTTTTGGTTACAGTTTTATTTTTGTTCACCTTTGAAAATAAACCTCCCGTTGCATCTTGTCCTCTACATTTGAGTCCTCTGTTCCCCTCGTCCCATCACAATCAACTTGTGGAAAATGGGCATGCGATGACCCCTTTTAAGGAGACATATTATGCCCCTTTTTACAATATGTAATATAAGTCTTTGGTGTCCCCAGAATGTGTCTGTGAAGTATCAGCTCAAAATAACCCACAGATCATTTATTATATCATTTTGAAAATGCCAATTTTGAGTGGAAGCAGAAAAATGCGTTTTTTCGTGCCTGTCTCTTTAAATGCAAATGAGCTGCTGCTTCCCGCCCCCTTTTCTAGATTAGAGCTGTGCCATTACAACTTGTACCTGCTAAAAACATCTCTTTTGGTTCTGATCATCAGGTTTATCACACTGAAATAATGTGTTTTAAACCATATTAGTTTAAACTTCTGATATACGGTTTTCTGAGCGCACACATCCGAAGCACACGGACAGAAAGCGGCTGTCACAGCATGTGAGTACTAAACTAAGTTCTCTTTCACACACAAGTTTACCTTAAAAACACACATGAGTTACAAATACAGTTGGTTATGTCTATGAAGGTAAACAACTGGGAAATAAATCGCATGTTTATTTTAGATCTGTGTGGCAGCAGCAATATACAGTAAATAATTAAAATCCAATTAAATCCACTGCTCTGTTGTCTCCTATGAGGCTGGAACTCTAAATAGTGTTATGTGCTCGTCAGTGCAGCCAAAGGCAGAACAGTTAACTTCCGCCATGGCATTAGAACTGGTACATCGTTGTCACTGGTGAAATCAAAATGACAGCGCCGTGGGTAGAAACTTACAGATTAAGGGGTGGTAATATTATAATGAGATCCCTTTGCAACGTCGTTAGGGGAGCGAAATCAGACGCTCGTTTTTGCAGATGCTTACAGAAAAAGGCTTACTAAAACAAAGTTACTGGGTTAATCTTTTTCACGTTTCCTTGGTTGGTAGATGCACCGGGGACCTGATTATAGCACTTAAAACCTGGAAAAGTCCGATTTTCATGATATGTCACCTTTAAGTGTTTCTTTTGTTCACAATATTGGTTAGGTTTAGAGTAGGGTTTAGTGAATGTTGCCAGATTCACATTCATCTGTTTCAGCAAAAGTTGAAGATTTATTTATTTCATTTTTTTTATGGACACCACTTACTTTACATTTCACTTTAAAACTTCAGTGAAACTTGCAAGAATCAACGTCATATAATTTTTCTATTTTTTTCCCCCATGAGACTGGGCTTTGTTTGGGACTACATGAGGATGAGTAATTGTTGACAAAATTTTCATTTTGGAGTGAACTTTAAAAAGAGCTTTATCTTGTCACAGAGGGTTATAGCTTGTGCAGAATCCGTCAGCTGCTCAAGCCATCTCAGATAGGTTGAGTCCTTAAATTAATCTGTTTTAAAGCACCACTGCTGCACCCATTAAGGCTCTTCTTTCATAACAAATTCGCCTCATTCAACACTAAATTTCAAGATAATTACTGAGGAAACCGAGGAACAAATAATTTGCTGTGAGCAATGTTCCCGTTATTATATAATCCGCAGGTCTCAGTTTTTTTGTGAGAACTATATAGTTTTTGTCCAGTGAAGGGTTAGGGATATTTAACATATTTATTTGCTGAATATCTTTGCTTTCTTCTTGCATTCCACTCTTGCATTGCTTCTGGGCTTTTTTTTTTTAGTTGGATTTGACTGTTGATATGAACATACAGACAAATGTCCTTTGGCCATTGTGTTCATGCTGTTTTTCAGCATGGTTGCATTCTTAGGATAGGGTGCCAAGTCAAAAATGTAACTTTTTTAAAAAGTGTGCAGCTGTGTTTGAACACCAGACCGTGGTGTGAATGTGAAAACAGTGTTTGATTTTGACCTTGCGGACATTGGCGGAAATCCCTATCTGAGGGTTGTCCCCCCATAAAAATATGATTAAAAACCAGTCTGTGTAAATAACAATGTTTTATACTTTAAGTAATTGTGTAAGTAGTAAAACAACACAAACGGGGCAAAAATGCGTTTTAAGTTAAGAAACATTTTGAGTCTCCCCTCCCTTGCCTCACAGTGCTTTGGTCCAAATGTCTGCTTTCCTCTTTTACATCACCTACACACACACACACAAGTCCGGAGAAAGAACAAAGCATATAGTTGTGGAACTCCAAGGCTGTCAAGGCTATTTTAATCACTTAAACATCGGATGAAGTGATTATTTTGATTATTTTCTCTTTAATACAGATGATGCCAATGTATTTTTCGATGAGTCGCTATGTTAGCAATAATAACGTTACCTGCTTGACGGAAAGGGTTGCTAGGTTTTTACAACAAAACCCTCCCAAAACTAGCCGTGTTTCGAGGGGGTCCCCTGGTAAAAATCGTGTTGCGGGGGCTAAAATACACGTTATTGGGGTCGCTTCAACCCGCGGACATGAAAAACAACCCACGGCAACAGTGATAAAGTAGCCCAATTCCACGGAAAACTGCGAACTTGGCAAAACTGTGACGGATACAACGGACACGAGCGCTATCTCGGCGCGACCACAACAGCTTGACGTTGTCTAATTTGGCACGGTCTCCCTGCTGCACTAATAGTAGTAAGGCTTTCCTCTGTGTATACATACAAGTACAATTTTAGCTGTATTATTTGTGTCCCCTTCAAAAATCGCTTCAGAGAAATGTTATGTTTATTGCCCCCCCCCCCCCCCACGCTTAAAAAAAATTTCTACCCCCCTTTTTAATCACTTAAACATCGGATGAAGTGATTATTTTGATTATTTTCTCTTTAATACAGATGATGCCAATGTATTTTTCGATGAGTCGCTATGTTAGCAATAATAACGTTACCTGCTTGACGGAAAGGGTTGCTAGGTTTTTACAACAAAACCCTCCCAAAACTAGCCGTGTTTCGAGGGGGTCCCCTGGTAAAAATCGTGTTGCGGGGGCTAAAATACACGTTATTGGGGTCGCTTCAACCCGCGGACATGAAAAACAACCCACGGCAACAGTGATAAAGTAGCCCAATTCCACGGAAAACTGCGAACTTGGCAAAACTGTGACGGATACAACGGACACGAGCGCTATCTCGGCGCGACCACAACAGCTTGACGTTGTCTAATTTGGCACGGTCTCCCTGCTGCACTAATAGTAGTAAGGCTTTCCTCTGTGTATACATACAAGTACAATTTTAGCTGTATTATTTGTGTCCCCTTCAAAAATCGCTTCAGAGAAATGTTATGTTTATTGCCCCCCCCCCCCCCAACTGTTAGACAAAATTTACGCCCCTGCTTGTGGGCTCTAATTATTCAGAGCTTCCTTAAGACTGACTAATCGACTGGACAATCCAACAACCAGTCGATTTAAAAAATATGCTGTTTTGCACATCTCTACTTTTCATACACAACTGTGTGAATGTAACTCTAGCACTCTCCCTTTCCATCATTCTCATTAGATATTGGGCATTGGTCTCATTTTTTCATCACTCCATCGCTGCCCTATGGGGAACTGACTGGATCAGTGTCGATTCAGCATCATTTGCCTGCTGAACTGAACGTTGAGAATCCAGCTTGATCATTTGGCAGAAATTGTGGTGTGATGAACTTGGCTGTTTCATTGGGCCTCTCATTGTGATGTCACATAGTGAACACATGTATAATCAGGTGATAATTAATGATCAGGCTTGGTTAATGTGGCAGCCTGGAAACACTGATGCAGATTCAGATGTGTTCCAGGAGCGAGGCTTTGTAAGGGCCAGAGTGGCACTGGTCCATCCAGAATGATGATGGGTCCTCCCAGTCAAATTGGCTCCAATTACTCTATCTATCTATCTATCTATCTATCTATCTATCTATCTATCTATCTATCTATCTATCTATCTATCTATCTATCTATCTATCTATCTATCTATCTATCTATCTATCTATCTCTATCTATGTTTAAAAAGGTCTGTTTCATACAAATTCCATTTGGTGGCATACTAAATAATCACAGCTCACATACTTGCATGTCATCATATTTATGGTGTATATTTGTGCAGTTATTGGTATCGTTTAAGTGATTGTGCAAGTAATGGAAAAAATATTTACTCATAAAGGCCAAACAAAAGAGACACCCCTATTACAACAAGATCCACCCTGTGACGAGAGGGGCGGGGCCGAGAGCCGTGGGAACAGAGCGAGGCCGGTGGAGTAAATGCTAATGCACGACACCTGCGCCACTCACCGGTCTCAAGTCCCACGGAGGAGCTCCAGAAGTATAAAAGGAGGAGTGACGACAGTGTTGGACGAGAGAGGACCAGGCCTGGATTTTATTTTGTTTGTATCGTGACAGTCATCCACGAGGGGCTGTCGCACGGTTTTGTGTTTATTTTATTATTAAAGTTTTGTTTGAATGTTCGCCGGTTCCCATCTCCTTCTTCCCGTGACTACGAACGTTGTTACACACCCATTAAAAGATGTCTGGCCTTTGCACATTTACATTCACCCAGCATGTGTACGAGACTGCAATGTAGTACCCTAAGGAATGAGCAAGTGTATGATTTTTATTGGAGGTCATATTTATAGTAAGAATTATCATTTTGTTCATTCTTAGTGTATGATGAATATTTATGCTTAAGCTGCACTATTGTGTGTGTGTGTGTTGCATTTACATCAGTGAAATGTCAGAACGGAACCTGCTCATTACTGGGACATCACTATATTAGTGTGTGTCATGACCTGTGGGATATGCTTATATTAACAATGGAGGAGTGAAGTCATTCAAATTTTGAGGAAAATGGGTGAGCAAGAACATATCAGTCAGTCATGGTTATTTTTGCATTAAGACTTTCTCATCTACATACTTATAAACAGACACATTAGGCTTTATGAGGACATGTGGATATGTGTGTAGCCATAGACAGGATGTTCGTAGATGTGTAGAAGGAGGACAAGGGGGAGATAAAGGACATAATATATGATATAAAGGACAGACCAACCTCTGAGGCGCTACCATTAAGAAAGCGTAACAATCAGCTTGGATCATGTGCCTTGAATTACATTATTGCCTTGACGTCACTGAATTGCTTTCTTAGTTTTATGACAGTCAGTCACTGTTGCAATCTGAATCCTACCTTTTGTAAAATTGTCGTAGTTTAAAGCAGCATTTTTGTTAGAAAAAAAACCCAAACATGGTTAACTCCAAAATAAATAATTAATGCCAAACATGTTAATGCCAAATGGACAGTTGAGTTTCCTTGCAAACATAGTTTTTTTTTCAGTACGCTGAAGCCTCTCCTCAACTGACATCCATTCCAAAAAAAAGACCTCTTGTTTTCCTTCCCAGAGTAGCACAGCATTGTTTTGTTTGCCTTAAAGCAGCTCTCTGTCTAAGGCTGCATTCATGGGAAGTTCTAACTGTGGAATAAAATAGATGTGCTGGGCAGTTTCATATTCCTTTCTTCTTTTTCTACTTCACAAGAAGTCAGAAAGGTTTTTTAGCACTGGAACAAAATCTCTGTTTAGTATTAATAGGGATGTAATGATATTAAGATTTAACCCAATATGATAAACTAGTATTCATTTTCATGTTATGACCAGTAACTGATAAATGGCAGATATTAATATTCCATACTTTTATATTAAGTCAATATAAAACACTAAAAAATTGAGAACATAAGTCAATATAAAACACTAAAAAATGAAACATTATATTGTAATGTATGAAAACCAGATATCCATTTTGAGATTTGATTACATTAAGATTGCATTGAAGTCACCATGAAATCATATTTTTAATTGGGATATTTCATTGTTTATAATAAATGATTTGTCCATACACATCATTCGGATGTTCCTCTTATGATGTTTACACCGATGTGAGTGAAAATAACTGCAGGAATCGCAGCAGTTAGCAATGATCTAACTATCCAATTAATTGACCCTTGGAAGACCCGCCCTTTTAGCTACTGTTGTGACGTACGACAAGCCATGCTGCTCTCATATTGTTACGGAGGGAACACAGGAAGCGTGCAGATCCAGCTGCAAGGCTTTATTAACAGAGACGTGGTCAAAAACAGGCATAGGTCAGAAAATGGCAAACCAGTATATTGATGGCAAGGCAAGAGGGATAATCCAGGTACAAGGCAAAGGTCCAGGCAGGGGCGAACAGTATCCAATTGGGCGAGACTCGAGGGATAATCCAGGTACACAGGCAGTGATCAGAACACGGGGAAACAGACAAGGCAAGACGAAGAAAACAAGGAAAACAAGACACTAGGCTCGGTAATGCAGCTATCACTAGATGAGTGATAAACACAGAACAATACACAGCGATCTGAACAGGAACTGATATAGTGTTAAATAGAGTGTGTAATGGCTCTCAGGTGAGCGTGTGATTAGTGACGGCTGTGTGATCAGTGAATTCAGCTGTGTAAGTGCAATGGATGATGGGAACTGTAGTCCGCAGTGACATGTTACAGTCTGTGTAGTGTGAGAGTCAATGTAATGGTAGAATGACCTCTAGTGGCAATCGGCCGGAAGGCCACGGACCGGATTCGTGACACATATCACACATCTTGTTCTCACACAGTAAAAAATACATCGTGGCGCAACAAGAAAACTGACAATGCACCGACAGATAAGACAGAGCAGGTTACTTATGGTATGAAACAAAGTCTCCGATTTCAAATTTTGTCATTTTTTAAAGAAATTCAAACAATAAATACCGTCTTATGACTCTTTATTGTGCTGTGACAGATCGCTGTAGCGCCTCAGTTCAAGCGGCACGTTAACCGATCATCTTTTTACTAGTTATAGCACAAAATAAACATGAATGAACATCAGAAGGTATTTAATTCAAATGTGGAAAGACACACTGACTTTAAACAGTGTTTTTTTTAAAGATAAACACTGGCGTTAGAGAGTGTAAAATGTAACGTAAATGTAAAAATTTAGGAAATGAGCATGGGCAAATAAATCGGAATATATCGGAAGATACTAATAAATGGGGAAAACAATCTCTAATGCTGGCCAATATTGTGCACCCCTAATTATGATTCTCATCTTGCCACAGAGAATTATGTGAAAAAGTTTATTTTCAAGTCATTTGCATCAAAAAACTACTTTTGGAAATATGTGTCCTACTATGTGTCTTAAACAGCATGCATTAAAAATGTTTTAAATGAGGTGTTCCTATAGCTCAAACAATAGAACAACTCCAAGGTCATGGGTTTGATTTAGGGGAAAGTGTGACCTAATTAATTGCATACCTTAAATGCAATATAAGTCGTTTTGGATAAAAGTGTCTGTCAAATGCATAAACATAAATGTCCTTGTAAATCTAAGGTTTTATCCTTTCCAGCCCATCCCTGTGAAATCTACTTGGTCCAAAATCCCACTCCGCATGACTGTATATTAAACCTTAAATATGTTCAAATTTGCTGCAATTCTGCAGCACCAGCGTGTCGCATCATGTCGGGTTACGACATGGTGCAAGAGGTAAACAAGAACATAAGGCACAAAAGAAGGTCTTTGTGGAGGTTCAGGCTTCGATCTGTTCTAAATATTCCCAGCCACACGCAGCCTTTACATAGAACAATGCCAGATGAGCATTTAATATTTCATAAGCTAATTAAAGCTCAGGCTTCAGGGCACTGGAGAACATGTGAGCATGTGCGCTATATTAGAGATACGGTCCGTTGTCTCCAAGCGTTCCCTGTTAGATGTCCTCATGGGCATATGCCAACGAAATTCAGCCCTCAAGGAATCATGAAAATACCAAAGGATTATTTCAGTCCTTCCCTAGAGAGCGTGTGTATACGTAGCCGTGTCAAGGGTTATTCCGGTCTGTCTCCAAAGGGCGTTCAGAGAGGAAAAAGAGATAGAGGCAGACAGACAGAGAGGGAGAGCGAGTGAGAGCGAGAGCATATGTCAGGTGGAGTGCAATCACTGCATTATTATCATATGAAAGACCTCCCATCTCTGTGCATAGATTGAGCTGCAGCAGGGTTGTATTAGGTGACTAGGCTTTTATAATCCCCCTGACATATTTTCATGCAGATCTGATGGGCATGAGTACCTGCGGATTGTGCGGCGGTCGTGGGCGCCACGTTTTTCGCCGGGCGCTCGCTGAGACCTGATGGGAACCCCTGATTCACGCTGGGGAGATTTTCATAAAGCTGCCTGTAAAAGGAGCGTGTAAATATCACAGTGAATGTAGAGCCCCCCCACAGGGAAGAGAGATATGCACTCAAAGCTGATTGCCAGGTAATCATAGATTTGCACACAATATATTTATATTCACTCGGATGTAAACAAGGCAGGTTGTGACACAGTGTGTTATTTAACTTGCAGCCGTTTGCCAGCGGGAAGATGTGTAACTGCAGAAGCTTCTCGCTGAGTTGTTTGGTAGTAAAAATGTATGTCCATAAATAATTTGCCTATTTCATCCTTATTTTGGGCATGATGTAGCACAGCTTCCTCTGATCCACAGCAGAAATGATGCACAGGCCTGTGAAACTACTAAAAATCATTCTATTTATTTGCTATATTTTTTATTTCCAAATTGTATTATCTGCATAACAAATTAATTGAATTCCTTCTCTTTTTTTTTACTTCAAAGGTACTACAATCTATAGTACAAATGTATTCCTAACTGCATTAAAACTGGGGAGCAAGGGTTTTTATACATTGATTTAAGTTATAATATCTGATCCAAATGTTTTTGCTTCAAAACAATGAGGAGTTTTGAGTAAATTAATGAAACAATTCATTCCAATTAGCATGACAGTATCATACTTGAACCAGTGAATTTACACTTAATGTATTAAAATCACCCTCAATTAAGCAACAAAGTAACTGAAAGCATAGGACAGGGATTCAAATGAAAAAAAAAGGATTTTAACCGGTTAGAATTGAATATTCAGAACGAATTGATTCTTCATAATAAATCAGACTTTCCAGCACTATGACTGAGGACAATTTAGGATGAACTGATTCACTCATATAAATGAGTATTTATAAGACCACATAAGAGGGAAAGAACCTTTTAGGATGAACTGGTTCACCATAATTCAATTCAAGTTGACTTGTGTAGGACTTTTCAATACATGTATTGTTTCAAATGAATCAGAATTTCCAGTGCTACATGTTAAACTAAGGACCAGTGATGATTAACTGATTCACTAAACTGAATCAGTATTTATAAGACTACATCATAATTCAATTCAAGATTGTTTGTGTAGCACTTTTCACAATGCATATAGCTTCAAATTAATAATAATTCTCAGCACTCTGAGAGTAAGGACCATTAATGGATAACTGATTCACTTGAATAAATCAATATTTATATTGCCACAAAAGAGAGAACCATTGAGCTGGTTCACTAAAATCTACAGTGCATTAGAATATATAATGCCACCTAACAGAGAGGACCATTTGTGATAAACCAATTCACTATAATGAATCAGAATTACCAGCACTTGTATGAGCGTGAGGACCATTTAAGATGTACTGATTCACTACAAGCAATCATATAACTTCACATATGAGAGAAAGGACCATTTTGGATGTCCCAAATCACCAGAATGAATCAGACTTTACAATGCTACACATGAGAGAAATTTCTGTGTGCAACTTGTAACGTTTACTACAGTCTATGAGACACATTGTCTGTTGGCTCAAATGCACACACTCAGACAAAAGCACTCTCCATGGTCTTCTTTGTTTTATGGTGCAGTTTAATTGTAATAAAGTAATAAAACTCTTGTGAGGCAGGGAACATGAGGGATCAAGAAAAGAAATGTCTGAGATTCCTGAAGGGAGGAAGACTCCAAGAAAGCAAAACACACACAAACTATGTCCAGAGGACTGGGTGTGCAAATTAATTGGACGTCTTGCTGATAAACACAGTCCCAGTGGCTCTTTGGCCTCTTTTATTAATTACTTTTTTTTGCCAATTCCAGAAATCTGAATCTCTTTCTCTCTCGCACTGATAAGGAACAAAGAGAGATGAAAGGAGCAGTGAAAGTGCAGAGCAGGTGTTCACCATGTGACTCAAACATGCCTCACGTGCAGTAAACAACACGTTCACAACCCTTACAAAATCAGCAAGACCTGCAGGTGTCAACATCCATCTGATTTACCAGACAATGTGCATTATGGAAGCTAAGGGTGGTGTAGCCTATAGTGGTTATCAGTTTGGATTGATGTAGGTTGTAGGTTTAAACCCTGCAAAGGGTGATGTATGGACTATCTCCATTGGTCCTTGAAAAAGGCTGTTTGCTTCAGGTGGATATTCTCCAACCTAGGCTTATTGGAAATACATGACTCTATATACATTTCTGCAAAACTGAAAAAAACGTACCTTTAGGTATGAATCACTGCCATTTCCAGTTGAAATTAACGCTAGAGACAGTAACACTGACAACTTTTATTCTTTTTCACACAAAGTATGATTTACAGGTACAGAGTTCTGATTTATAAAGGCAAATTTTCACACAGTTGCTTGCAGAATATTATGTTATGACTTCAAAACAATTTTAACATCCTGCGTGATTTGAAAGCTGATACTTTTGAACATTGTCGTCACATATACAGCTTCATATGCATGAGTTTTCTAATTCAGTTTGCTCGGTAGCTCACGCAATACGGCATTGCAATTGAGTAATGAAGAGCTCCGGCACGAACCCTGTGATACAACGGTTCCACAAAATAGCTCAAATCCACAAGAGAGAGTTAAAATAGCACGGCTGCATCAACAAATTAGTTTTTATATCACTTTTGCAATTGTTAACACTATCAGGTAGGTTTAGGGTTGGGTTTGGTGTAGGGGATATTTCCAACATGATAGAGCATTAACCTTTAGCGACACTCCCCGGATATTTGAATTCTGAACAGTCGCAATTCGTACCTCAAGGAGCGTAATAAAAACGCAGCAATACGTGTCTGTACCAACATAATAAAAACGTGCCATGTCACATATTGGACGTGTGTTTTAGCGCCACTCTCTGGACATTTCACTTTGAAACTGCCGTGAAACGAGCAGTAAGGTAAGTGTCCTAAAAGGAATTTGTTCTTAAAGGAATAGTTCACCCAAAAATGAAATTTTTGTCATCATTTACTCACCCTAATATCGTTTCAAACCTGTATAAGTTTCTTTCTTGTTGAACACAAAAGAAGATATTTTGAAGAAATGTTGACTTCCATAGGTCATGCTGTTTGATTACAGCATTCTTACTTGACTAGTTACTTGAAAAAGTAATCTGATTACGTAACTCACGTTACTTGTAATGTGTTACTCCAACACTGTAAAGGACAAATGAAAATTCATTTATACAGTGAAAAATACACTTAGAAAATTATCATATGGATTTAGAAGACTTAGTATTGTGGACTATTTGAACGACACTTTTATGGTGTTGGTATGGTATTGTGTTCTTTTGGAAACTTGAAAGTAATTAATGACACTGTTTTCGTTTTTGGGTAATACCATTCAAAAGCTTTTTTTTTTTTTTTTTAAGTTTTCGTAATGTTTCTGAAAAGTATCTTATGCTCACAAATCTCAAATTTAAGCTGAAGCGACTAAGGGGTGGCTGTAGTCCTTCATCAAGGACTTTAGCATAACTGCAGACCAGCTGCTCACATACTCTCACACAATCACACACATCATAACACGAGCCACAGGTGAGTCTGGCGCTCTTGTTTTTGGCTTCTCACCTCCGTGTGTGAGCTGTTATTGTTACCATAGTGTGTCTGCCTCCTCCTGTGTCGTGAGTCGTGTACTGAGCTAATGCTGTTTGGCTTTTCAACAACACAAAGCTTTTGTATGTGCTTATTCTAGAATAGCTCATAAGTGCTTTAAGAGGTTATGGCAATGCAGAAGGCAAGCAGAATATAAAAAGATGAGGCATGCTGCTGGTTCTTTTTATATTTGTTGGCCATTAGCAAATGTCTGTCTGTATACATTATAATGTAAAAATTTGATGGGCTTAAGATAAAGTGAATTTAGAAGCAATCCATGTGTTACATGCATGCAGAAAATTTTACATACAGTAGTTTACATGTATACTAAATACTGCAGCAATTATCCTAGTAATTCTAATTGAAAGTGGACAGTAAATGATGGGAGAGATCATGTTGTTAGCTAGAGTACATCATGTTTCGGAGCACATAAACTAACCGCTGTATACGCAAACACAGCTTTTTTTGGTCTTTAGTCTGTGTGCTCTTGCACTGCTGATGAATAATAACACAACACAGTTCAGCATTGCAAAAAGGAAGGCCTGGAAACCGAGGCACAGAGATCTTCGTGAATGCTGAAATTAGCTAAAACAGGTTCCTCACACACCATGACTCAAGATCTTTTTATAGTCGGTGGCCATGGCGCTAATTCATCTCTTCCCACCTGAGCTCTCCTCTGTCTTCCCACTCACTTACTGTAAAACACCTTTCATGGGTGTTTTACTGCACACAACGAAAACTAAATAAATAAATGCTGAAGCAAGGGTAAAGATAAAAGTATTATTAGATTTGTATTACTAAAGGGTGTTAAGCACAACACATAGCTAGGACTTTATTCACAATATAGCATAGTCTGGAAAATCTGAAGGATTTTATGAAAGTGTTACTACCATGTTAATAATATATTAAGCATATGTAAATATTTTTACTTCCTGACCAGTCTTATTTTACTATTATGTATATATTATTGTAGTATTTATTATTTAGATTTTCAGATTTTCTGTTTACTTCATTTTAATAATTTTACCTGCATTCGTACATTTTTTCCCCTTAATTACTTTAATGAAAGTGTTAATAAATGTGACCCTGGACCACAAAGCCAGTCATTAGTAGCACAGGTATATTTGTAGCAATAGCCAACAATACATTGTATGAGTCAAAATGATCAATTTTACTTTTATGCCAAAAATCTTTAGGATATTAAGTAAAGATCATGTTCCATGAAGATATTTTTTTAATTTCTTACTGTAAATATATGAAAACTTAATTCTGAATTAGTAATATGCATTGCTAAGGACTTCATTTGGACAACTTTAAAGGCGATTTTCTCAATAGTTTTATTTATTTATTAAATTTTTTGCACCCTCAGATTCCAGATATTCAAATAGTTGTATCCTATTGTCCTATCCTAACAAACCATACATCAATGGAAAGTTTATTTATTCAGCTTTAAGATGATGTATAAATCTAAATTTCAAAACATTGATCCTTATGACAGATTTTGCAGTCCACGGTCACATATATAGTAAGCATTTTATTAAAATTGTTTTACTCCCTGCCCAATGTTAATTTACTATAATTATATACTGTATTTATTATTTTGATTTTTTTTATTTTATTATTTTGTAGTTTTTCATCTAATATGTATTTTATCTCAATATATATATATTGTTAGAACACTTGGCATATTTAATAAGAGGTTTCAGTTGTTTTTGTTGAATTGGCCATTACAATACCCATAAAACAAACTATTGCCAGAAGCACCTGTGACGGAAGGAATCTGCTGGAACGCTGAAAATGATGGACTGGCCACCTCACTGTTACTTGATCACTGGACAGATCTATTGTACATTCAAAGGAAAGCCTTTGGCTTGAGCTGCAGAAGGCATGGAATAACATTAGTGTTGAAGTTCTCAGGAAATATATTGACACTATGCCAGAGAGATGTGAAGTTAAAAGTGGATCGACTCACTTCATCTGATATTTGTTGTGCTCAGAGCAACCATCTGCATGTTTCATGAACATTATAAAATGAAATCAAGTTTTCGAGGCAAAAAAGGTCAATATTTTCAGATCTGTCAGGTGTTCTAACAACTTTGGCCACCACTGTATATATTTATGTACACATTTTTTTTCATCTAATATTTTTTTTTTAATATACACAACCTTGTCCTTGACTTAAATACATGCAATATTAGTGTATGCAATACTATATATTGTGTATTTTAGAACAGCTATGACATATTGAGCTGGTTACTTTGTTTATTTTTTAGAATATTTAAGTGCACCCAAAAAAATGAAAATTCTGCAATGATTTACTCACCCTCATGTCATTCTGACTGACTTTCTTCTGTGGAACATAAAAGAAGGTGTTTTGAATAATGTATTTTCCTATTAGACTGATTTTCATCAGTCTATCCCATTTTTACCTAATAATGAAACTGAAGATGCTGTGGGTCATGTTACTGCATCACGTGACTCTGTCGAATCCCTTGTCCACTGCAGCAGGGCTTCCTGACCTCTGAAGGACATTGAGCTCTGTTGCATGTCACTAAAGCTTTGCTTGGGAAATGTAGTTTTTTTGTGCGGGGGACAGATGATGGACGTTTATTGGGTCAAGCAGACATTTATTGGGTGATTTGCGGCGTGTTGGGGTCTGCAGCAGGAAACGTGTGAGCTGGGCTCAGCAGGAGAGAGCATGGCAGGGTGCTGAGGTGGAACCGGAGAGAGACTGCTTAGCAACCGCAGGCAGCCCCAATATGTCACTCACCAAGAAAGCATGAATGAGTTACGATGAAGGTTGTGCGCACACACTTACACACACACCCGCTCTCCCCCTTTCAATCTTCTGTACATGCATGCACACAAACACACACACATATACGCGCAAGCACTCAAGTGGGTAATATGCATGTTTATCAATTCATAAACACACACATACATAGGCAGATAGGTGTGAACTAACAGAAACAGTGAAAATTGCTTATGCTATAGATACAGCACTACATGCATAATATAATGTGTGAAGATGTACGAACAGAAACACACATCCATTTTGGAAGCAAAAAATATAACACAGAGCAGTGATTCTGGTGGGCTGTGAACCAAAAATAGGTTGCATGTCTGATAGGATCATGGACAGTGGATTAAGATAGTTAGATATTTTTTCTGTATTAGCCATTAGTCTTCAATGTCACGTGATCCTTCAGAAATCATACTCCAATATGCTGTTTCCAACATTAATTATAAATCCGCATATTAGAATGATTTCTGAAGGATCATGTGACACTGAAGACTGGAGTAATGGCTAATGAAAATTCAGCTTTGCTTCACAGGAATAAAGTACATTTTAAAGTATATTAAAATACAAAAACCTGTTATCCTCAATTGCAATGATATTTCACAAAATGACAGGTTTTTTCCGTATTTTTGATCAAATAAAAAATATTAAAAACATTACAAATCTTACCGATTACAAACTTTTGAACAGCAGTGTAGATAGATAAATTGCAAAATGTTTATCACACAAGACTTCTCACAATTATTAGATAAGAGATGGTAACTTGCAATTGTGAGAAAAAAAAGAAGTTTAATTGACCTTTTTGTTCTGTGTGCAAACTCAGAATTCTGAGGAAAAAGTCAGAATTGTGTGAAATACTGTGGCACAACTCATTTGCATGTCTTTCTCATAAAAAGGTGCATGGTGATTATTGATCAAATTTAGTTTGCTAGGTCTATTTAAAAAATATTTTAGATTGTGTTTTTTTTATTACTGTATTTTATTTTGTTATTGTATTTCATTTAATTTAATTTGTTGCTTGATGCCCCTGGTGTGTGTGCAGTTCTTAGTCACACATGCACACAAGCGCAAACAAACATTTTGTAGTGCAGAATTCTTTGACAATGAAGGCCTTGAGCAAAAGATTCACATCTGAACCTCTGCTGTTATTCTGTCGCAACAAACATATCAGCAACAACAGGGCTCACGGTGATGCCATGTGGCTTGTGATCATCACTTCTTTACTCATGAACAAACTCATCTGTGTGTGCAGAGCTTGCAGAAAGCTCCATAGATTTCCACAGAATTGGGACGCCCATCATTCCCGAAAATTCAAACATTTTGGACAATTTCATAAGCCCCCCCCCCCTGTTTTGGTAGACCCCTTCTTAAACACCATAAAAGTCAAAGCCAAAGGATTAACATGAACAAATCTTGGAATCCTTGGAATCACAAGGTTTTTGATTGTTTTAATGTAGTTGCTTGGCAGTCCGTTTGGATGTTCTTGGGTTCTTTCAGCCAAGTTGTAAAAGCCTGGCCTTGATTTTCCCTTGCATTGTGGTAGCCAGTGACATCATCAAAAAGGGGACACTAATTGAACAGAGATTTGTCAGATTCCTGTGATCATAAAACATGATATGCTTAACATTTTTCAGCACATGACCTTTTTCCGCAAAAGGTCTGGCATTTAAAAGTCAGAAAGGCTAAGGAAGGAAGATAGAATACAGCATTACAACAATCTTTCAGCAGCCTTAAAGAACAAAGTGTCAATAATGTAGAACATAAAGGATTACACAGACAATTAAGCCTCTCAATGATCATTAACGCGCAACCACACAATTACTTTCTTAAATGCACACAAACACGTGCAGACACGCATGCCTGCCAGAGCAGGATTACACAGTTGATTTAGCTTTGGATGAGGTGCGTTTCAAATGACTGTCGGTCTATCACATGAGCGCTCTTATTGATAACCTGTAAGCACCTTAGGACTGCGGCAGCCGCTGCTGCTCATTCGAGTCTGGCTGTGATGACCTCATCATCAGCTGCTCATGTTTCTTCTGCTTTAAACGTACTAAGCTGTTTACATAGATGGCTTTTGGGCATGTTTCTAATGCAAAGGCTGTCTCAAATTATTCTGATACCTTCTAAATTCTAATTTGCATGTATCCTGCATGAATAAGACAATTCCGCAAACGACAAGCGCAGTGACAAAGTTCTGTCCAAGTTGATTAATGGAGCCGAGGTATATATGAGGGTATTTTTATTCATCTCTTAAAATTATTGATAGGAGGTTGTCTTTATTTTTTTTTAGGTTATCATCTTTGTGCTTAAACTGTTGCATCATTGGTTTAACTACAAGCTAATTTCAGAATCATCTCGTAAAGAATTTTAGGTCACACTTTTATTTTAAGGTTCAATTAACTACGACTTTTGCCTCAATAAACTCCTAATTTGCTGCTTATTAATAGTTAGTAAGGTAGTTGTTATGTTTAGGTAGTGGGTAGGGATAGGGATATGGAATATGGTCATGCAGAATATGTGCTTTATAAATACTAATAATAGGCATGCTATAGTGAGAATTGTTCCCTGTACTAATGTTACCCAATTTTATTTTTTGTGTTGCTTATGTTATTATTATTATTTGTGTGTGTGTGTGTGTGTGTGTGTGTGCGAGTTTTTGTGGCAAATGAGGACATAAATTTGTATAATGACAAGGGTATGCCATAGGTATTACAGTATTACAGTGACTTTTCAGGACATTACCCCATGTCCCCACTTTTCAAAATGCTTATAAATCACACAGAATGGAGTGTATTGAAAATCTGAAATAGCAGAAAGTTTCCTGTAAGGGGTAGATTTAGGGGTAGGGTTGGTGGAGAGCAATGGAATATATGGTCTGCTTTATAAATACTAATAAACAGCAAATATGTTAATAATAGGCATGCTATAGTGAGAATTGTTCCCTGTACTAATGTTACCCAATTTTATTTTTTGTGTTGCTTATGTTATTATTATTATTTGTGTGTGTGTGTGTGTGTGTGTGTGTGTGCGAGTTTTTGTGGCAAATGAGGACATAAATTTGTATAATGACAAGGGTATGCCATAGGTATTACAAGGAGAAGGTGACTTTTCAGGACATTACCCCATGTCCCCACTTTTCAAAACGCTTATAAATCACACAGAATGGAGTGTATTGAAAATCTGAAATAGCACAAAGTCTCCTGTGAGGGGTAGGTTTAGGGGTAGGGTTGGTGTAGGGCAATAGAATATACGGTCTGTATTACCCAATTTTATTTTTTGTGTTGCTTATGTTATTATTATTATTTGTGTGTGTGTGTGTGTGTGTGTGTGTGCGAGTTTTTGTGGCAAATGAGGACATAAATTTGTATAATGACAAGGGTATGCCATAGGTATTACAAGGAGAAGGTGACTTTTCAGGACATTACCCCATGTCCCCACTTTTCAAAATGCTTATAAATCACACAGAATGGAGTGTATTGAAAATCTGAAATAGCAGAAAGTTTCCTGTAAGGGGTAGATTTAGGGGTAGGGTTGGTGGAGAGCAATGGAATATATGGTCTGTACAGTATAAAAACCATTACACACCCACTTTTCACAAAAACAAACCTGTGTGTTTTGTTTTGTTTTGTTTTATGGCAAGCAGATACATTGTTAGATAGATAGCTACCAAGATAGCAAAAATCATCTGACCCATCAATCAGACCCATCGGAAATTTTGGTCCAGATCCGCACAACGGACTCAGGCCGGTGTCTTTTGGCACAAGGGTGCCAATACCGGCACGGATTCGTGGCACAAGGGTGCCAATACCGGCACAGATTCGTTTTTCCGGATCTGGGCCAGAACTGGGCCAGCTCTGGACCAGATGCGGATTCCTTTATGGTGATTTGGCCCAAATGTGGGCCGGATCTGGTCCAGTAACATTCTTTTGTCTTTCGCCAGCTCATTTTGTATGTATGTATGTATATATGTATTTATATATGTATGTATGTATATATATATATATATATATATATATATATATATATAGGCCTACACACATACACACACACACACAAGTTGTATAAGATAATAAGTATACAATAAGATGTATACATATCTAAAATACAAATACAATTAGTTTATTTGTATATTGCTTTTCACAATACATATTTCAATACAGCTTTACAGAAAATGCATGTTGTTTTTGTTACAAATAAAAATAGTAATGTCCATATGCCACAGTATTTGTACAGTTCCTGGATAATACAGATCATATAAGTAGATTATGACTGTATTTAAGCAGAAATGATGAATACCATTAAAGCAGTTACTACAAGCATCTTACATAATGTCACGAATCCGGTCCATGAACTTCCAATTTCATGGACTCTCACACTACACACTGTTGCACATCACCCCGGACTACATTTCCCATCATGCATTGCACTGATTGCACTCAGCACGATTGCACACAGCTGTTCACACTGATTGCACCCAGCTGTTTCATATCACTCCCTCACTATTTAACACTCACTCTGATCCCTTCCCTCTGCCGAGTATTGTCTAGCGATTATCACTCTCCTAGCGATAGCTATTCTACTTAGCCTTAGCCTTAGCTTAAGTTTTGTCTTGCCTTGCCTTGTCTTGTCTGTCTCCTTCGGTTTTGATCTTCGCCTGGTTTCCTGGATTTCTCCCTTAGTCTTGCCCTTCTGATTCTGTCTGCCAATCGTCAAACCCACGCTAGCCCTAGGATTATTCTTGTGTTTTGCCCGCAATATACCTGTCTGCCTCTGTTTGACCCTGCCTGCTTTATGACCATGTCTCTGTCTTCTCCACAATAAAAGCTTTGCGAATGGATCCGCACGTCTCACGTCTCGTCAGCCCCGTAACACATAATACATAATTAAATATCTTACTGTCTTATGCCACTGATATTTTTTGTTAAGTTGTTATACGAAGCTCTTAGACAACAAAAAGTTTAAAGTACCAATTTAGATGTACAGACAATTACTGTACTGAACACTCTATTAAAACAATATTCTTATTAAAACAATTGAATTACTACAAAAAACAATGCAAAAGATTTTCCACTGTGCATCTTTTCTTTCCTTTTGATAATTTTTGCACAAAAAAAGCAAAATTAAAGTTGATTTAAAACACTACCCCAAGTAGTACAAGTCTCTAATTCTAGTGCTTACTGTACATAATATTCACTAAGCTTAGAGGGTTAGTTCAAACAATATTCATATTAAAACAATTGAATTACTACAAAAACAATGCAAAAGATGTGCCACTGTGCATATTTTCTTTCCTTTTGATAATTTTTGCACAAAAAAGCTAAATTAAAGTTTATTTAAAACACTACCCCAAGTAGTACAAGTCTCTAATTCTAGTGCTTACTGTACATAATATTCACTAAGCTTAGAGGGTTAGTTCACCCAAAAGTGAAAATTCTGTCATTAATTACTCACCCTCATGTCATTCTAAAATCGTAAGACCTCCGTTCATCTTCGGAACACAAATTAAAGTGGTATATGATGATATGCTAAAAAGAACATCATGTTGTGTATTTGGTGTAATAAAATGTGTTTATGCGGTTTAAGGTTCAAAAACACACACTCGCATCATGGTACTGTCGTGAATGCGCGTCCACAAGTGCGTGCATACGCAGTAGAGACAAAAATGTGGAATAAAGTCATTATTTTTGTTTTCTTTGCGCAAAAATTTATTCTCGTAGCTTCGTAACAGTTGAATCACTGATGTCACACGGACTACTTTGTCGATCATCTTGGTACTTTTCTGGACCTTGAATGTGGTAGTTACCTTGCTGTCTATGGAGGGTCAGAGAGCCCTCAGATCTCATCAAAAATATCTTAAATTGTGTTCCGAAGATGAACGGAGGTCTTATGGGTTTGGAACAACACAAGGGTGAGTAATTAATGACAGAATTTTCATTTTTGGGTGAACTAACCCTTTAACAGAAATAAAAGCATCTTTTGGCAAAGATTTCATAAATAAAAAACCGTACCAAACAATATAATGTAATACATGTCTGTCTCTTCAGTGCCCCTCTGTTTCTATCATTCAGGATGCACTTTGGAGCATTCTGCCTGCTTAATAAGGGGACTGGGCTGGTCAAAAGTTTGGACACATTACTATTTTTAATGTTTTTGAAATAAGTCTATTGCTTATCAAGCCAGTATTTATTTGATCAACTGTAATATTGTGAATAATTAAAATTTAAAATAATGGTTTTCTATTTTAACATACTTCAAAATATTATTTATTGCTTTGATCAAAGCTTGGTGTTGGAAACAGTTGTGCTGCTTATTATACTTTTTTTTTTGGGAACCTGTGATACTTTTTTTCAGGATTTATTGAT
Source organism: Sinocyclocheilus grahami (assembly GCF_001515645.1). Lineage (NCBI taxonomy): Eukaryota > Metazoa > Chordata > Actinopteri > Cypriniformes > Cyprinidae > Sinocyclocheilus > Sinocyclocheilus grahami. The sequence goes on from NW_015506593.1 coordinate 102,924, forward strand.
GAATAAAAAGTTATTTATTCAGCTTTGCCATCACAAAATTGTATTTTAATTACACATTTAAAAGTTATTATCAGTTAAAATGTTTATTTTCTTTGTGAATATATTGTAAAATGTAATTTATTCATGTGATCAAAGCTGAATTTTCAGCATCATTACTCCAGTCTTCAGAGTCACATGATCCTTCAGAAATCATTCCATTATGCTGATTTGCTGCTCTAGAAACATTTCTGATTATTATCAATATTGAAAAACAGTTATTCACTTTAATATATTCAGAAACCATGACATACAACCATTCAAATGTTTGATGTGTGTGGGTGTGTTATTTAATAGAAATGTCTGTTTTTATTCAGCATATAGGCATTCAATTGATAAAAGTAAAAACATTTATAATGTTGCAAATATATATTTCAAATAAATGATGTTCTTTTGAACTTTCTATTCATCAAAGTATCATAAAAATGTTTCCAGGAAATATTAAGCAGCAAAAACTGTTTTTTATTTTACGACTGATAATAATAAGAACCATTATTGATAACTGAGTACCAATAAAAATCCAGCACTAAATCAGCATGTTAGAATGATTTCTGAAGGATCATGCACTGACGACTGCAGTAATGATGCTGAAAATTCACAGGAATAAACTACATTTTAAAATATCTTCAAATAGAAAGTAGTTAGTTAACATTGTAATAATATTTCACAATATTACTTTTATGCATTTATCAAATAAATGCATGCAGCCTTAAGGGTTAGCACTTAAATGTTAACATTGCTAGCTCATCGCTAACTACCACGCAGCAATCTTAAACAATAAACATTAATAGAAGCAGTTAAAATTACTAAAGTTTAAATTAAGTAATTAAGTTAAAATTAGTTAATTACGTATAATTACAGACCTCTGGATGTTTTCTTCATGTTATCAAGTCCTCTGATAACTTAGGCCTAAGTGTTCGCCAACATTACAGTCCAACACCGATCTAAGGAGCAATAAAAACACCAAACCTTTAAGTTATCGAGTACACAACATAATACGAAATTCATTTATTAGTAGAACAGTTTGATCACACGGTGTGACATACCTTGGTGAGGTTTTTGAGGATAACAGCGAGCAGTCTGTATCTGCCTCGATAGTCTTGACGTCTTCTGTTCTGAACTGAACTCCAGAAAAAAACACACGCTCGATTCCACGGACGCGGCCCGGATCCGCTCTGCGACTGTAATTCCTGCCCACTGAAACCACGCCGGGCTAGATCTGTGTTACAGCACTGAAACGGATGTGACTGAAAAGAGGATTTGCCGGTTTGAAAACGGATCCGGCGCGGAGTCAGCTGCTGTCTGGGTATTCTAGCTAGCAGAAACTGGACTTTTTTTTTTTTTTTAAACTAGATACATTGTTAGTTAAAGGGGTCATATGATGCAATTTCAAAATGTCCTTTCTCTTTGGAGTGTTACAAGCTGATTGTGCATAGATAAGATCCCTGAAGTTGCAAAGACTAAAGTCTCAAAACCAAAGAGATATTCTTTATCAAAGTTAAGACTCTGCCACACCCCCCTTAACTGGCTCATTCTAACACGCCCCCACATATCTACCTCACTATGTGGAAATATTTGCATAATGCTGCCCAAATGTTCACGCAAAAAAAAGAAGACGTGGTTTCAGTAACCGCAGTTAGTGTTGAAGCAGCCATGTCAGGGAGACGCTGTGCTTTAAAAAAGCATTATATGACCCCTTTAAGTCTAGGTAGAAGACTCTTAAACTTTTGTTTTGTTGTAACCAGATACATTGTTAGCTACATAGCTAGTCTAGCTAGCAGAAACTGGAACATTTTGTTTTAAACTAGATGCATTGTTAGCTAAGTCTACTGTAGGTAGAAGACTCTAAACTGGAATGTTTTGTTGTAACCAGATACATTGTTAGCTACATAGCTAGTCTAGCTAGCAGAAACTGGAACATTTTGTTTTAAACTAGATGCATTGTTAGCTAAGTCTACTGTAGGTAGAAGACTCTAAACTGGAATGTTTTGTTGTAACCAGATACATTGTTAGCTACATAGCTAGTCTAGCTAGCAGAAACTGGAACATTTTGTTTTAAACTAGATGCATTGTTAGCTAAGTCTACTGTAGGTAGAAGACTCTAAACTGGAATGTTTTGTTGTAACCAGATACATTGTTAGCTACATAGCTAGTCTAGCTGGCATACTCTACACTGGAACATTTAGTTTGGTTTTGTTGCAGCTAAATATATCGTTAAATATATAGTCTAGCTAGCAGACTCTAAATTAGAACTTTTTTTATTTTCTTTTTATCTTCGCAGGAGGAATCCATATACCCTGAAAGAATGAATAATGATGGGAATGACAGTAGTTTTAAAAGATGGAGTATATTTAATTGACATTAGACAAAATATGTTACAGTAAATACATTTACATGGACAACAATATTCCGATTTTAACACAATTAAGACAATACTCTGATTAAGAAGCTACCATGTAAACAGAGATTTTTGATTAACTTAATCTGGCTAAAGTCATACTTGAAGTAAACACAAATCGAATCAAATCGATTAAGGCATGGAGTATTCCTATTTTAGTCGCATTATTGAAGTGCAGTATAGACATGTACACAGCTTAATCACATTATTACCATCGTGTAGGACTTTTCGCCACATTTGCAACAGGATACACACACGGCAGTGCTCAACCGTTTGACGGCAAACAAAAGAGCATGGCTTCAACAACGCCCTCGTCTGTTTGCTCGTATAGCATGACAAATAATTAACTGAAGCTTTCAGTAAATTAAAAATGAAACACCCAGAACTGTATATGGCATCATAATGACGACGAACTATATGTTTATACGTGCAATTCTGGAGGGAAGGAACGCCTTAATCATAATATCGTCTTATTTAGAATAAGGTAAATAATTAGATTATTTAGTCCATGTAAACATAGTCATTGTTTTTGGTTCAGATCATAGTGAGATAACCTAAGTAGTATAAACTCAAAATTGCATTGCTCTTGCAACATTTTTATACTGTTTATTTAGACTCACACAAGTTCCAGGAACAGTTGATGTTTCCCATCTAGACACAAACATATGTCAGGGAGCCTCAGGATGCATGTGAATTTATTCTAATGGCAACCAGATACACTGCTAGCTAGACAGAGTCTAACTGGAACGTACCATAGTATTTTTTTTTAGTGAACTGTCAGAACAGTGACTTATGAAACAGGTTAGAACACTATCACTGTTGACAGCTAGTGATCTCACTAGGTTTTGTGATGTAGCCTTTGTGATCCCTTAATCCCTATTGACTGACCCTTTAGCTCTGTGAGCTACTGTATGCTATTTTTGATTACTTGTGTGCATTCATTCATTCCTGTATTCACTCTTACACACGGCATGATTTATTAATATTGATAATTCTTTCTTCTCCTTTTTATAGGAGATGAAATATGTGAGCCATGACAAACACGGATGCACAACTTTGTCAGAGCAGACTAAACTTGTCAGCGACATCATTCATGTGAAATCAACAATGTGGCATGAAATTTATGTTAATTTCCATTTTGATTTCACAAATTAACTTTCCTATGGTTGATTTCATTTTGAGATTTCACATTGCATCTTATTTTGGACCACTTAGACAGGAAGAGACCTTCTGATTGACATGTAAGGCATCCAATCTGGGTTTGTGTTGGTTTTACTTGCTGTTTTAGGATTTATATGTGTTTTAAATCCCGTGTGCCCTTACTAGTTTTGTGTAATCAGATCAGAGCTTGCCGAATATGACTGTCTGATGGTCGATAAAAGGCTGCGGGCATCTGGTGGGAGGTTTTTGTTTCTGACATTAAAACAAGAGACTGAACCTCGGCTGAAAATGACCTGATAATTATGGAAGTCAAACAGGGTTGCTTGTCCTTTTAATAAACCAGCCGAATCTTCTCTCCCATCATCATGACCCAACACAATCCTCTCATATGCACCTCTCACAGTTGTCCTCCTCTTCTAACGGCCACTTACCGGCGTTACTCCGTAATGACCCCTATCAAAGCCGCGCATCCACGGTCCATTAATGGTCTGAGTCACTCTCTCATGTACAACTCTGAAAGCCTGAAATGACCCTCTCGCCAGGAGAGAACACCAAACAGTGCGACGATCCCCCTGCGTTCTTGACAGGTTTCTGTTGTTGTTGTTGTTTTTTTGTGGGCTTGTGATGGTGGGTGTGAAATGAGCATGCTAGTGCACAGATTAGATGGCGGGTTGTTTTAGATGAGGATCAGTTAGTTTGGTAATGAATAGGTTGAAAGCCGGGATCAGACTTTGTGCTCTGATAATGAAAGATGTGATGTATCATACATCAGAATGCTTTATGGCTCTCCGAACGGCACACAGACTACTGCTATATTCTGCTTGCTCTGAGTAAAAGACAATGAGGAATTTAAATACTGGGATGAAAACAACAAGAAAGTGTAGGAAGAAAAAAGCTTCAAGAAAGTGTAGGAAGACAAAGAGAGGTAGAAAGTAAAAGAGGGGAAGAAAACAGATTTATTTCACACCCACTCTCCCTTCTCTGTACCTCCACACCATCAAATATTTACAGTGCCTGATATGGTCTTAATATCAGCTAAAGAACCAGCAGAAATGGAGCTGCAGCTGGCCTGGTGTATAGCTTTGATCAGTGCTGAAGCTGCATAATTTTTTTATCCTCTTCATTTCAGTAAAACCAAAATAATGATCAACATGAATAAATTAAAAAACCTCTGAGAAATGAACCTGTGACTATAGCCACCATAAAATGTCTGTTCTGGGTGAGAGCTTAAGCTGACAAAATGCTGTAATTTCAGACTTTGTTTTTCTGTTGAAATTGAACTGTGATAAGGTGAATTTGTGGTCCGAAATGACATATAGAATGTGATTGGCTGATAGTGAAGGCTTTGATTGATTTAGGAAAAGAAGACTGTAGCGTAATCTATTTAGGAATTGAATACTGTAATCTAATTGATTTAGATGTGAGCAAGGCTTTTAAGTGGCCTGTCTCACTGTATGTTTGTGGGAAAAGATTTTACGGAACACTGGTACAACATCAGAAATATGGAAATTTTATTATTGAATTAGCTTTTATTTTTATATTTTCAGTTTTCAATATAAGTTTCAGTTTTATTAATTTGGTTGTTTTTATTTTTACAGTTTTTATTTTTTTTAGTTTTAGTAATTGCAGCAGTTCCAATGCAACTTTTGTGATTTTTTATTTATTTTTGTTAAGTTTAGGTTTTTCATCTAATATTTATATTTTGTTTTATTTCAGCTTTATTTAAATTACTGTTTTTTTAAATACTTTTATTTAGTTAACTATAACAGCACAGATAGAAATGCAGTTTAGATTAATGTAGTTTCTTGCTGGAGAGAAAAAAAAGGTTTAAACCAGCCTTAGTTAGTCTCCCAACCAAGGTGGTTTTTGTTAGTATTAAAGGTAGACCTAGGAGTCCAGTTGTTCGACCAGATAAACAAGTTATACACCTGGAAGACCACCCACAGGAAAGAAGAAAGAACTGAGATCTCTTTAAAATCTCAACTGTTTAGCTTAAACAATAAGATGGAGAACAAATTTTAAAATTAAGGGGGAAAAACTGTAATCTTGCACATTTCTTATAGAATTTCAGGACAGATCAAACATATCTAAATTGTCTGCACCAAAAGTCAATATGAACTAGGGCTGTGCAATTAATCGCATGCGATTGTCTTGCACATCTCGTCAGTAAAGCCGGTTCTGTGATTGGTAGTAAATCGCCATCACCTGCTTTCAGATGGAGTGTCATTTAATACACAGAGCCGTAGTTCACGGACAGTTAGGCAGTAATCGCAGATGAATCACATTCGATTATGAACGCGATATTGCCTAGCTTGTCAGTGAACTACGGCTCTGTGTATTAAATGCCGCTCCATCTGAAAGCAGGTGATGGTGATTTACTACCAATCACGGAACCGGCTTTACTGACGAGATGTGCTTGACAATCGCATGTGATTAATTGCACAGCCCTAATATGAACTCAGTATTTCTCAGCTAATTTTACCAAAACCATATTTATCTATTGTTTAATAGCTCTACACTCTTACTGCATATCAACAATTGTGTGTAATTCTTTCCCAATGAATTTCACAAATCAGTGACACTGATTCTTAGGCCTATATGAAATAATTAAAAACTAAGCCTCCCGAGCTGTGAAAGAACAATATCTGAGCAATGAAAATGTCCTCTGGTCAGCTAAACAGCAAAATCTTAAACTACTTCAGACCAGCTGACCAGATCACAATAAACATTTATGTCATGACATCTCTCGGAGAGTTTAGCATGGTAATATCTGCTAGATCTGCTATGCTGCTGCGGCAGAGCAAGAACCAAGACTTGCTACTGCCAATACATCCACACACATGTAAGAAATACTGCTGATGCACATATAACATATATGAAATAACCCCCATCTATATCATACCTGAAATCACCCCGTAGCAGATCTATACAGGTGGAGCTGGGGAAGGTGGAGGGTTTCTGAAATGCACTGCAGCTGCTACAGCAAGCACTAGCCGAGTATTTGAATGTTGAGCAGTAAGCTCATTGGCTGCTGATGCGAAAAGGAGCTGTGCCATGTGAATGATGATGTAATTATATCAGATTGAGTTAGAACCTATCAGCCTGGTCCATCCAAATTTTAATGACATAACTTTGTATAGACAAATAAAAATAAACTATGTAACTGTAAAATTGAAAGTGAGACTTTTTAAAAATTAAGAATGTGTGCATGTGTGTGTCTTTGTCAGTGTGTATGTGTCCTAGTACATGTGTGTATGTCCTTGTGAATGTGTGTGTGTTGAGAAGGGTCATCTGCAAAAACACTGCAGAGCTCAGTCTCACCTGCAATGCACCAGGCCAGTGTACGCTTACCTGCACATCACTACATCAGCTCTCTCTCCTCTCTCTCTCTCTCTCTCTCTCTCTCTCGTTCTGGCATTCGCTCACATACAGTTTATTTATTTTTTATCTCAATAACTTTCTGCCCTCTCCTCCTCTGTAACAGCTGGGAGGTTTGCTCAGTGGAATCGTCCTCTTGGCCAGTGAGCCCAGAGCTGCAGATATATCAATCAGGTTTTATGCCCCCTGGGGGAGAGCGTGGGAGGGAAGGAGGGAGGGCGGTCTCTGTGAACGTGACCCGGGGTCTGTGACCATTCATGAAGAAGGCCAAAAAGAAATGCATTGACGTCTTTCAGAAACGGGAAGCTTCCTGGCCATTTGAAGAGCCCAGCGGGATGCAGGGTGAGGAAGGCTATGGTACATAGAGACATGTTGAGGTTGAGTAACACTGTGGGATTTTATATAGGGTGGCCTGTGCTGAATCAGCTTCATGTGGTACATAAATTAATAATAATTGACAGGTGAAGCGGCACTCTTTGATTGGACACATAGTAGACATGGCATGGCTCCATGGTCAACTTGTGATGCCTGACTTTGCAGTTTCTCCCTCATGAATTTATATAAATAATTTAAAAGGGCTAACTGGCCCAGTTTTACTCGACCTTCAGTCTTCAATTTTGACCTTCGATAAAATGCCAGAGGCCTTTGTATAATTTGCATGCTACCTTATATGCTATACTATATACAGTATTTGTATATATGTAGTATGTGAGATTATAGGATTAGTGTGTCCCAAATCATATTGCATTGAAAACAGTTTGCCAAAGGTGCCTCAAGTGGATTTATGAAGTATAACGTTTGGAGTGAAATACTTACTGAATACTGTGCATTATACACTGTATAGGCCTAGTCAATTTTTAAATAAATAGTACGGGGAACAGTAGGCATTATATTAAAATAGCAATAGTTACATTGTCATATGATGTCAGTTTTTTATATATTTTGCCATTCAAAATCAAAAATTGAGTCAAGAAAGAGATCACATCTGATATTACTTCTAATTAAGGCTGTCACGATATTAGATTTTTCACACCACGGTTATTGTGGCCAAACGAATTCACAATATCGATTTATCGCAATATCTATAGAAAACTTGGGGAATCAGACAAATTAATTTTTACTTTGTTTATTTAGTTTATCTTTTTACCCAATTAACTTAAGGATACTGATAAACACAAGGCACGTGCATTTTCATTTCTTCTTCTTCAGGTCACAGTTGACCTGAGCTCTTGATTTCTCTGTCTTCTTTGAAGCTCCCTATGAAATAACGAGAGAAAATACTGTCAAGGTCAACAGTATGATGAATAAATATTAACATCAAAACTGATACTTTAACCTGTTAACTTGCATACCCATTTTTTAATCTCTTTAACCTATAGTTGCGCCTGTGCCAATGAAGTCATGCAGTTAACACTCTTCTAATTCAATTTGAAGCTGCGTTCACATTAGCAGCGACTGGTTGCCTTGACAGCGAATCAGGTTTTGGAGGCAAAACACTAAATATAATATAAATATAAATTAAATCCTTACATACAAACAAAAAGGAATGAGAAACAGAGCCTACTTCTTTCCATTGCGAATGTTTATCTATGGCTGTGAGGAGAACGATCACATGAGCTCTACCGTTTTCTTTCCTATTGGCTGTCGCTTTTCATTTGCATAAAGTTGAAGGATTCTGAACTTTGTCGCGTCTCTGGACATGCCCCATCCGTCGCCAACGTCAGCTCTCCATTGAAATGAATGGGATTGTGTCGCTTTGTCGCTTGTAGTGTGAACAAGGCTTTAATATGCATCTAGAACGGCTGCAGATGAGGCATTAAGTGCATGACACTGCGACCAACTTAACATTTTGCAGAGTTTAATGTAGCAATGTGGTCACTCAGTTTTCTAGATTTGTTTTAATCATGTAATAGATTTGAACAAAGAAATTAAGTGAAACGCACGTGTGTTGGCCATGACTTGTTTGCAAATAAAATACAAAAATTAGACGAGTAAAGAAAATGCGGTACTTATTAAAATAAATCCCTTTATTTAAATACAGTGGTGTGAAAAAGTGTTGGCCCCCTTCCCGATTTCTTATTTTTTTGCATGTTTGTCACAATTTAATGTTTCAGATCATCAAACAAATTTAAATATTAGTCAAAGATAACACAAGTAAACACAACATGAAGTTTTTAAATGAAGGTTTTTATTATTAAGGGAAAACCAAATCCAAAACTACATGGCCCTGTGTGAAGAAGTGTTTGCCCCCCTGTTAAAACTGTGGTTTATCACAGCTGAGTTCAATTTCTCTAGCCACACCCAGGCCTGATCGCTGCCACACCTGTTCGCAATCAAGAAATCTCTTAAATAGGACCTGCCTGACAAAGTGAAGTAGACCAAAATATCCTCAAAAGCTAGACATCATGCCAAGATCCAAAGAAATTCAGAAACAAATGAGAAAGAAAACAATTTAGATCTATCAGTCTGGAAAAGGTTATAAAGCCATTTCTAAAGCTTTGGGACTCCAGCGAACCACAGTGAGAGCCATTCTTCACAAATGGCAAAAACATGGAACAGTGGAGAACCTTCCCAGGAGTGGTTCCCAGCTGTTTACCAAAAAATCCTGAGGGAGAATGTCCGGCCATCTGTTCGTGATCTCAAGCTGAAGCGAACTAGGGCCAACACTTTTCACACCACTGTATATGAACACAGGAAACCGCTGTTAGCAGGTTAATGTATCGTTTCCCATTCCATGACAAGTAAAATAATGGCAACTTACTGTTTGAACATGGTTCCTCTCGGAGTAGCACGGCCGTGCGCTGCGTCTTCTTTTTGATTGACAGGTGTCAGTGTTAAGGCACAATACTGCCACCTGAGAGGTCAACCAGGTACTGGTGCTGTAGTAGGCTATTTGCGTGTCGTGTTATCATAAGTGTCCTATTCATTTTAAATATTGTAGTTATTGCCAATACCGGTATATCGTCACACCCTAAATTAACACGATGTTTCATGATTTTAATATCACGGTTGTCATCTTCTAATTCATCCATCACATTGAAAATGAAAGGTCAAGTTGGGTGCATTGCATTGTGGGATAATGTATTTCATGCAAGAAGCTCTGGTGTATTTGGCATTTTTGTCATCCTGGTATTCTAAGCATGGTCTGTCTCCACATGCTACACATACTGTGAATAATGTACTGTACATACTATATACTGCATCAGTGCTAAAGGTGCGTGTTGGAATTATTATAATCACGAGATTCTGGATTGTTAACTTCCTAGAACTCTTAATTATATGTAATTGATCAGTACTTTTAGATAATTAATATTTAATAATTCCTATAATAATTATTTTAATAATTCCTATAAATATTTTTTTGTGATTTTGTCTACTGATTGCACAAATTACACAAATTAATTTCGGTGTTAATAGAAATGCATAATTCTGAGTACATGAACAGCTCTGAGAAGAACATCCCATGTTGTAATCTAGTAATTACATTAATTGCATCACGGTGTGATTGTTGCACAAAAATAGTATTGTGATATGTACAGTAGTTGTGCAAATATTTTATGTGTTCCTGCATGCTTTTGGCTAATATTGATCACAGCCCCTTGTGCTGCACAAGTTTGTGATGTTTCTCTTGCAAATTGGAGAAATGGTTGTAGAAAAAGTGTTATGAGGCTAGACACTAAATGCAAGTTCTGTCATGAAACTCTAGATGGCGCAGAATGATGGGTCCTTAACGTAATTGACGGTATTCACAGCATTAAACGACTTGGCACAAGCTGATTGGTTCATGTTGCACACGTAGCCAATGAGCTTACTGTTTTACATTTAAATGGCTGGTTAGCACCCACTCAAGCATTTTGCAGCATGCTTTCAGAGTTCCTCTGAAACCCTTCACCTTCCTATACAGATCTGCTACAGATTAATTTATATGCTATTTGCACAGCAGCAGTATGTCTTAAATACTCACAGCACCGTAATGTGTATGTATTGGCAGTAGCAAGTTCCTATACTTGCTTGCAGCAGCAATAATCTACAACTACAGCAATAACCAACAGCAGCAGCAGCGTAGCAGATCTATTCCGTCAAGACCAAATATATTTAACATTGTCATATCCATTACCATGCTAAAAAAATCTATTTTAGCTAGCTGCAACAAGCAAAGATGCTAAATTACATGCTTGATGTTAGTTTATAAGCAAACACAAATATTTAAGAAGTCTGTGAAGTCCAGGCTCAATTGTTTGATGTGCTAGTTTGTCCAATACTCAATGTACGTTTCCCTGTTTAGTAGCTATGGTGATGCAGCAAAGAAATACTTTAAGTGCAGTTGCACAGTTATGAAAGAGCTTCTTCAGTGATGAAGAACCTTTTGTTTCAGATAATTATTAAGGTCTAATATGTTCATGTCGCTCATATGTTTTGTGTGTCCTAAACATGGAGTCAAGATAACTGCCTTGCTAATACCTGTTCAAACACATATGTCATTGCATATTCCACTGTACACATGGGTTAGCAGGGCTAACTGCGTATCTTCAGTGGGTTTTCAGGGGTCGCTCTATGCATGTAAGTCTTTAAATTAGACCATGCTGAGCAAGCAAGCACAAACAAGAACAAATGATGACAAATGACAGGGGACTGCGCTGACAGTGGCTGCTTGGATATTACCTCTGTCTATTGGCTGACCAACAATATGCTGAATGGAGATGGAAATCCCTTGTCTGTTAAAGTATTGATCATTTTTACAGGTAGATCTGTCTATCAGAGATAGATGACATCTTCAGCCTTCTCCCATGTGCCTTCATCTCAAGCCATTCATATTATGATGCATACTAAACAGCAAATCTCAAAGACTCAATTGGATATATAGTGCATCCAACGGTCGCTGTAAATTTGCCAAGTAAGACATATTCCTGGATCAACATCTTTTGTTGATCCTGGATCAACACTACTGTCCAAAAATAACCTAACCCTAACTTAACCCAATCCCTATCCCGTAATCAAAACCTACCCATAATTTATTCCTAAAATCAGTGGGAAATTATAGCTGATTAACAAGGGTGTAGAAGCACCTAACCTAACCCTGATCGTAAGCCTAAACAGATATTTCCTGAAAAGTTATCCCTCAATTCTGATTGGTTGATTGGAATGTTGTTCCAGGAACATGTTGTACTTGGTGAAATCACGTTCACCTGCATCCAGCCACATACATGCAATACAGTGAAGTGACATGTGGCCAAGTATGGTGACCCATACTAGGAATTAGTGCTCTGCATTTAACCCATCCAAAGTGCACACACACAGCAGTGAACACACACACACACACCGTGAACACACACCCGGAGCAGTGGGCAGCCATTTTTTGCTGTGGCACCCGGGGAGCAGTTGGGGGTTCGGTGCCTTGCTCAAGGGCACCTCAGTCGTGGTATTGAAGGTAGGAGAGAGCGCTGTACATTCACTCCCCCCACCTACAATCCCTGCCGGTACAAGACTCGAACCCGCAACCTATGGGTTACGAGTCCAACTCTCTAACCATTAGGCACATACAAGAAAGTAAGACAATATAAACTACACAGCAAATCATTACTGCTTGATTGCTCATAACTGACTAAGAGTAATCTTCAGATCCAATTGTACATCTGAGACACTGTTTGTTGTTTGACTTAAGTGTGCAATCATGTGTACGTTTGCTGTAAAAGTGATTCCTTCCAAATACTGCCTCCTGTTTTGAGAGGGATAATTGTTCTGTTCTGTCATGCTGTTAGAACGCTTTATTAATTATTGCTTGATTTAGGATGCGGTGAATGGTGTAATCATACCGAAACGTGGTTTGAGTTTTTGTAATTGAGCTGTCAGCGTCCTCATGCTACATGTCATTCTCAGAGAGGAAAACTGTGCGTATTTAAAGTGCAGCAACAGTACAATCACTGACATTGTGGCTCAGGGGTTTATTTATGGGGCATATTTAGCTCTGATGTATGAGTGCGCCTTAGCCCATCTTCCCCAGGGCATGTTAGAGGCAATTGAGTGGGGAAAAAAGCGAAGAAATTACTTTTCTTGTTTAGTGCTGAAAAGCAGAACGAGAAAAACAGAAGGGCACCAGCATACTGCATGACTGTAATATCAGCATGATCGTATTTATGAGGACAGGAGCATTCATAAAGAAAAAGTGGCTAAGAAAATCAAATGGAAGGGCACAAATGAATACTAAGCAATTCCATTAGTGTTCAGAATGGCCGTTTCATTTAGGTATTGCTGGTGATGTTTAAAGGAGACATGCAAAGAAAAATTCAGTAGAGCTCAAAGTAGAATGAAGTGTTATTGTAATTTTCAGAACTTCTACACAGACCAAAAGGATAATTTACTCACCTTCATGTGTTTCTAATTCTGTATGACTTTCATTCTTTGGAGTAACACACAAAAGCAATATCCTGGCCTCTTTTTTTCATAAATGAGTGAGGAAGCTCAAAAAAAGAAACACTATAAAGAGTTATACAAGTGGTATGTAGTATTTGTGTGCTAAGTTCCAATCTGAAATCATTCAACCGACTGATATTTAAGCCGTTTTTCACTGATAATCTTCTCCTCCAGTGAGCTGTTAACTGTTGTGACCATATCATTAAGTCAGTGAGTTGAACTAATGAACCAAATCAGTTCAGTTTGTGCACTAATAATTTAGTCTGGTTTCATGAACTGGATCGATGGATTCTTTCAAACAAACAAACAAAAAAAGATTTGACTCAAAAGAGTGAGTCAAGAGCTTTCAACTTTCTGATAGCTTTGGAAAACTTGGAATATATTTTACATTGCGAGTCTGTGACGAGAGGGGCGGGGCCGAGAGCCGTGGGAACGGAGCGAGGCCGGTGGAGTAATTGCGAATGCGCGACACCTGCGCCACTCACCGGTCTCGAGTCTCACGGAGGAGCTCCGGAAGGATACAAAGGAGGAGTGATGACAGGGAAAGAGGAGAGAGGACCAGGCCTGGAGTTTATTTTGTGTTTTGGTTTTGTTTGTGCGCGACAGTCGTCCGCGAGGGGCTGTCGCGCTATTTTGAGTTTATTTTATTATTAAAATTTGTTTAAAGGTTCGCCGGTTCCTGCCTCCTTCTTCCCGACTTTATGAACTTTGTTACAGAGTCCTATAGCACTTTCTTTTTTCCACTGGTTTTCGGATTATTGGAGAAAATAAGCTCTGTAAACAGTTTAGGATTCTTACACGATTTTTTTTTTCGTCATGATAATTTTCTTCATGATTATTCTTCAGCAGAAGTAAAAAGCTAATCATGGGCAAATAAATTATACCACAGTCAACATCACCATAACTAAGCTTTCGACAACTGTTTCAGTCTTTATAAAAATGACCCTGACAATAGTTTGCAAGAGTGCAATTATAAACCACAACAAGGCTGTAAAAGTGAACTGGTAAATAGATGAGTTTTCCTGTTCGCTGTGATGATGTTTAATATCCCTGACAACCTGTAATCCCATTCACTTGCTTAGAGATTTTGGCCTACAAAAATATCTCATCCCTGCAGCACTTTATAGGGAGCTCACTTACTGTTAAAAAGTGCACTGTATGTAGTGTGAATGAAATGCAAATGCCCTACATATGCCATGTTCATTTGATCTAAAGCGTCAGTTGCATCACTTCACTGCCAATCACAAATCCTCTGCCATGGCCCCATGGGATAGGAAAGTGCCCATCAGATGTGCAGAATCTCTTCAGCAGTAGTAGGTCATCAGGGTACTTTTTTCACCTGCTGTTTTAAAAATACTATGAAAGTAGGCATATTTGAACAGAAGGCAACAGTAGATATCATTCTTAGCCCTGTGTTCATATTAAAGATGCTTTATCTGCTAGTTTGCATAAATGTCATAGCTACTGCATGTTTTTACCCAAAAAGAAAAGTGATTTGTCTGGTAGGTTTTTGTAAAGTGGGAAGCTTTTGATTCACCACTATTATCTCCTAGCCAGATTATCCAGCAAATGGTTCTGGATGGCAATACAACAAAGCAAGGCTGCCAGTGCTGAATGATCAAACCTGTGAATTTAATTTCAGCTTGCTCACAGAATCACGTCCTACTTCAGCTCCACCTTCAGCTGACATTGCACCTACAACAGGTCTCATCTGCTGCGAGCCCTTTGTTTCCTGAGCAGTCACATTCACCTGCCTCTAATTTTGCACGCTTGAATTGCTACAGTAAACGTAAAGGCATCTATCATACTTGTTCATAAATCAGACTGAATCGGACCAAGTGGTTTTCGAGTCAACAACTAACAGACTCTTTCATACACGTTTCACTTGCTGTGATCTGGGTTAACAGCTCATCAACTCCTTTTTGAACATATCTGATTTGTGAGGAACCAGATTAAGAACTGATAACAGTGCATTGTGAACATATCCAACTGACCAATTCCTGATGAGTCGAGAACCGACGAACGAGCTAAGAGCACTTGGCATAAACCAAGAATTTGACATATATATATATATATATATGAAAAGGCTTTTCAGCTCTGGTACAAAAGGTCTCTGTGGTATCTCTTGATTAGATTAATTCAAAGCCTCATGATGGTGATCCAGTGGCATCTCCGTGTCCTGTATATGAAATCCCTACAATATATATATATATATAAAGGGGCTAGTAAGCGATTACAATATTTAATCTAATTAATTACATGATGTGGCAATTAATTAATCTAATTAATCACAAATCAAATTTTGCTGAGAAATTACTCCCAAAAGATAATTGAATGTTGTGTATAGCATCAAACAGACATTACAAAAAGTAGCTTCAGCAAGAAATATTTTTTTTGATTCAACATAAAATTTATTACATATACTCTTTTTGACCATGAGGGTGAGTAAATGATGACAAAATGTTCATTTTCGGGTGGGTGAACTATACCTTTAATCATTATTATTATTATTATTATTATTACTACTATGGTAATATGAAATTATTTCTTTAATGAAATGATACTGTAAATAATAAACTAAATTATAATATAAACTAAATAAATAAACTAATACTTATATTCAGCAAGGATGGCTTAAATTGATCAAAACAGCAAAGACATAATGTAAAATACATAAAAAAACATTTCATTGCAATTCATCAAGGAAAAAAGTGTATCAGTTTCCACAAAAATATTAAGCAGCTAATCTGGAGACTGGAGTAATGGCTCTTGAAAATTAATCTTTGCCATGACAGCAATAAATACAATTTTAAAACACATTAAAAACAGAAAATTGTAATAATATTTCACAGTATTGCTGTATTTTGATCAAATAAAAGCCAACTTGATGAAAATAAGAGACTTTAAAAAATCAGACCTCAAACTTTCAGTATATACAGTGGTATAGAACTGTGACTGTTTAAAATAACTGATGTGCATACATTATTCAGACTTCTCATCACTATTGTACTCAACTGCAAACTTGCAGCTCTATCACTCATTTTAAATGCGAAAAGGGTGTTTACACAGGAGTCCTAAAGCCACTGCAGGAAATGGTGTGTTTGATTTAAAGGATCAAGAGAAAGTGGAACCAACATGTATGATTGTATTTAATGTAAGGTCAAGTGTGTACAGACAGTTATTGGTTTAGTTAAGTGAAATAGAGTGATGAGGTTTCACTGTGACCATTTGTTATCTGCTGCAGTCGCAGTTTTGCTGTATGGAGGGTGTTTTATGAGAGCATTACATGACCCACATCTGCTCATCAGCTCTTCATAAATGGTAATGTATGTAGAAAATGATGAAGTGCGCTCCTAATGAATGCAGATAGTGAAATGTAAACTCTTCACTGCTCTCATCAGACGGCTTCACCGCATGTGAACTCCATTGTGATGGGTGTGTTTGTTTGAAGCACAGTGAATTGTGGGAGGACACCTGCAGGTGAATATAATCAGTTAAACCCAATACAGTAGAAGCAGATGCTAGTGAATGAGGTCTGAAATTGCAGCTATGCAGCAGTGTTTACATGATCCGTAGTGTATATGTGCTGATAAACTCCCATCAATCATAATAGATCTACATCAGTCAAAGTGAGCCTGCTGCCATCATCCACATCTTCACCATGACATCCTGAGCTGTAAAACATATGCTGGTTCACACTCTGTCTTTTTAAACACGCACTCACACGTATACACACAAAATCTCTCCAGCTCGCTGCCTGACCTGTTTAATCATGCTGTTCAGTGCTCCAAAGAGCCGTTGACATTCCCACCTCATCCTCTGCTCCATTGTGCATTCAGAAAGAGAGGAACTCAAGTTTCTTCCTCACCCTCCACGTCTTATCCCCGACCTTAAGACAGCTGTGTACAATACAGCAACACAGTCGGACCAAAACACATTTATGTCCTTCCTCAGCACTCTTAATATTTTGTTTGGACGCTGCTTTAAAATGTGCCAAAGTACAATCTGTTTTATCATAAATAAATAAATAAATCAAAAGCTAATAAGTACATTTAAAGATGTGATGTAAAATCAGCAAGACTGGAATAGTTTAAAAAAATGAAAATGTACTCACCCTCAGGTCCTCCAAGATGTAGAGGAGTTTGTTTCTTCATCAGCACAAATTTGGAGAAATTTAGCATTTCATCGTTTGCTCACCAATGGATCCGCTGCAGTGAATGGGTGCCATCATAATGCGAGTCTAAACAGCTGATAAAAACATCACAATAATCCACAAGTAATTCACATGACTTTACATCCATCAGTTAACGTCCTGTGAAGTGAAATGCTGTATGTTTGCAAGAAGCAAATCAACCATTAAGACATTTTTTTTTATTATTATTTCAAACGAGTCTTCTATCACCTAATAATTTCTTTCTCCAGTGAAAAAGTAATCTCATCTGATTCCGGATAGAAATATGCACAGATCAAAAATCATCCATTCTTAAAACAGTCCAAAACAGACAGTTCTGATTAAATATATTAGTGGATTTTGATGTGAGATGACAACAGAGGATGCCCTTTTTCACTTGGAGGAAGTGTTTTTTTATGGATTATGAACTTGTAATTTGGCTCTAATTCTGATGCCACCCATTCACTGCATAGGATCCATTGGTGAGAAAGTAATTTAATGCTAGCTTTCTCCAAATCTCTTCCGATGAAGAAACAAACGTATCTACATCTTGGAAGGCCTTAGGGGAAATACATTTTCTGTAAATTTTAATTTTTGTGTGAATTATTCCTTTCAATATCACTTTGTCTTTTTGCTAATTTATAAAATGTAATGTCAAATTTTACTATTTTTCCCCCTACCCACAAACCAGGGGTGGTTTTGGAACAGTGGGACAAGGGATTAACCCCCCCTTAAGTGAGATCAGCTGCCTGATTACTGACAAAGATGTACATCTTGGCATGAATCTTAATGAAAACAAGCTACTTTAGCTCTCTGTCAGTGGCAGCTAATAATGGCTTAATTAACACTGAGCAGAGGCTGCAGTGGTTAGTCTCTGTCAGAAGGGAAGGTTACTACTTTCTTCTCAACACTTCCAGTGTCTAATGAAACCTGACAACATTTCCTCAGATTAACAAGAGAAGTATTTGCCTAGCTGTGTGTTTTCAGAGCTCATTGTTTCATTTGTCACATGCTCATTTTGAATTGCGGTAAAATATTTATTTTACTACAAGCCAAGCCAGTAGAGGATGAAATTATTTCTCAGTTTTCTGAAGTATAAATGAATGGTGCTTGCCCGTGCAAAACTTTGAATGAAAAACAGGTTTCATTGGTGGTTGTCAGGACAGTTGGCAGTCAGTGCGGTTGCTAATCTGTTTTGGTTGCTAGGTGGTAGCCTTCCAGTCAACAGAGCCTACAAGTTTCTGTGATGTTGTGGTCCCTAAACAAGTCTCAGGTCCCTCATTACAATTATTTTCATGCAAACATGCCTTCTCTTGTGTGAATTAGACATAATACAGAATGTAAATTACCATGAATTTATACTGCTATATTTTTTCCTCAAAAATATTAAGCACTACTACAGCTATTTTCAAAATCGATAATATTGTAATAAATTATTTTTTGAGCAGCAAATCAGAATATTTTAGAATGGTTTCTGAAGGACCAATTGACACTGAAGACTGGAGTAATGATGGTAAAGAGTCAGCTTTGCACCAGAAGAATAATCTGTTGATCTGTTGATGGCTGGTTTATTCTGTCACTGAATGCTCCAAAACGAGAAGATCCAAATGCAGCATTTATTGAAGAGTCCAAAAATAAACAGCGTAATCCACATCTGGGCAAAAGCAGAGCAACAGAAAATACCAACCAAAGACAATGAAAACCGGGCTTTTATGTAGATGAGTTAACAAGGTAAATGAGACACAGCTGAATGTAATGAGACTTGATAGTCAAAGCAAAGGCTGATGGGAACTGAAGTGCTAAAAAGCGTGCCCTCTGGTGGCTATACATGGGCACACCAACTAGACACTGTGACAGTAAATTATGTCAGATTATGGTAGTCTGCCGCATCCTGCACAACCTAATGCTCAAAACTGACCCGCAAAATGGGGAATTGGTATGTTTGTGGCCTTACTTGATTTGCATCATCCAACGCAGGAATTGTGTTAAAATACACAAAGCTAACTGCAGTTTATTCTGAATTTCCATAACTTCACAAAGCATTTTGTATTTCTGACAACCACATAGAATGGTAACTTCATTGTGAGCAGATTCTAAGTTGTATTTACTGTATGAAGGCAAACAATGTCAAATGTAACTGTATAGGACACACTCTAGAGTGCTGTTTGGTGTGTGTGTGAATATGAATGTGAGTTTTATAACATGCTTTTTCCTGGAAAATAATCAGACAGCCATGACGTGCATTAATTATCTCGCTCTGTTGCTCACACACTCAGAAAACACTCCCATGAACTCGCCCTTCTCTCTCTAACTGAATATGTATGGGCACTATTTGGAGCAAAAGGTTATTTACACGGAGCACTGCGTCGGTAGGGCAGGATGCAAGGATGCCTTTCATCTCTGGGCATCTCTCTGGCTAATGGATCACTTTATGTGGAGATTTCACAGCATTTCATGTTTCTGTTTGATCAGTGGGCAGCAATGGACTTGTGAGACACATGAAAGTCTGGGGATTATCTTAAAAAGGGACTACCTCTTTTATTTTATCTCATTTTTAGATTTACTTTACTGTTGCACATTTAATATGGGTCAAGCTTGTTGTTAAGACACTAATCAAACGTTTTTACTTAATACTTAATAAGCATCACAGTTTTAAATGTTTGATCGCAGTGCAATGATGTCTGAAGTAATGGTCCAATGCAGGTTATTAGAAGAATTCTGGGTTGCTTTTTTAATCTAGTATTTGTGTACTGCATCTGTGGCCTTGATTAACAAAGATGGTTTTGATCTGTCTTTCACTGTATAAAAACTATTTATGTTTACAGTCTTACTGTGGAAGCTTATAGGAATACCTGACTCAAAAATAAAACTTATTTGCTCACCCGTTTGTCGTTCCAAACTTGACCTATGTCGCACTTTTTTATTGAAAATATTTATTTTAGATAAATAGAAAAGATGTTTCAAATACATCCGCCTCAAACATTATGTAAAAATAATGGAGGTTTTTTGAGGGCAGTAAAGTTGCAAGAAGTGTTGTTATTGTTAACTAACCTCTTAAAAATAAAGGTGCTTCAAAAGGTTCTTCAAGCGATGCCATAGAAGAACCATTTTTGGTTCCACAAAGAACCATTCAGTCAAAGGTTCTTTAAAGAACCATTTCTTTCTTACCTTTTTATAATCTGAAGAACCTTTTTTCACCACAAAGAACCTTTTGTGAAACAGAAAGGTTCTTCAGATGTTAAAGGTTCTTTATGGAACCATTTAGACAAAAAGGTTCTTCTATGGCATCGTGAAGCACCTTTATTTTTAAGAGTGTAAAACTAAACTATTAAAAAAAAGATTTTGAAATAAAATGTTAATATTATGTTAAAATCTTAAACTTATTGCAGTTAGTTTCCAAGGCAACATTTGAAGAGTTCAGATGCAAAAGCCCCTAAGTGCCGTTTAAAATGTTCTTCTAAAATTTGTATTTTTCTCAGGCTCCTATGTTTCTGTTCAGTTATTTCACTTTAATGACATTAAAAGAGCCTATTAATTGCCATTAAAGTGAAATTATTGAACCTACACATAGGAGGCTGATAAATATGCTCATTTTAGAAGAAAATTTCAAATGGCACTTAGAGGCTTTTGCATCTGAACTCATTTTAATTTGTTGAAGTTCTAAAATTGCTGCAACTAAAATATTTAATTAAGTTAAAGCTAAATCAATAAATCTTAAAAGACAAAAGCATAGAACAAAATTACTGAACAAACTAAAATTAAAATAAAAACTAAATATATGAATGAATTCAAGATAAATGGTTATATTTTCAGTATTGCTTGCCTTTTAGACTATAGTTGTTGATTCTATTGTTTTACTGGAAACACATTATTAAAAATTATTGTCTGTTGTTATTGATAATATGCCACATATGTTCGCCATAAAGATTACACTGAAAATAACCAGTAGGGATGTTTCTGTGGACAAACATTGGATAGCTGAAGTGTTGGCCCTGTGTGTTTCTGTGTAATAACATTGTGACCGTCCATTCTTTAATGTAGACATCTCACAAAACGTATTTGTTCGGAGAAAGACATGATCTATAAAGAGGACAGCATTGAGCTCAGGTTGTGCGAACCCCAGCGCACTCCATGAATCTGTGGTGTGTTTCTGAGATGATACTCAGCTTCTCTGTACTGTTGTTGGAGCTGTGCTCTGAAATCGATTAAATGCCATTGACAGTGAGAGGGGGATGCACCCTGTGCTCCACAGCTCTGACCCGGGGATGAAGGATGTGGACTGCAGGCGGTCCGCAGCTCACTGCTTTTCTCAGAAAGCACTAGAGGGGAAACATGAATGCTGTTGTTCTACGATCCTCAATTAAAGCTACATGCTGAGGGAGAGGAGAATCTATTTTAGAGTTTAGAGGAAACTAAATATCAAACAACTATAATGTGTTATTACTGACTAATTACTCTATGTACACAGTATGCATATTAGTCATTTACAAATATTGTCAATGTAATTATTTAGGTGTTTTTGTCCACAAATGAGTGTACTTGTGACTTTTACAAAATAAAATTTTAAATTATTTCAGATTCTCACTAGTTTAAAGATAAAACAAAACAAAAAAAAATATTTAAGAAACACATATGAATTGTATAAATGCATGAATCAGACTTCTACGGAAGTTCTAAGCGGTGTAACGAATCAGCTCATGACAGGAAATATGAATAATTAACCATAACTAGTTATAATTAACTATTCATAATTTTCTCGACATAACGAAAGTTGTTTTCTCGTTATAACGACTTCATTTTCTTGTTATCTCGACATCGTTATAACGACTTCATTTTCTCGTTATCTCGACATAACGAAAGTAGTTTTCTCATTATAACGACTTAATTTTCTCGTTATCTCGACATAACGAAAGTAGTTTTCTCATTATAACGACTTAATTTTCTCATTTTCTCGACATAACGAAAGTTGTTTTCTCGTTATAACGACTTCATTTTCTTGTTATCTCGACATCGTTATAACGACTTAATTTTCTCGTTATCGCGACATAACGGAAGTAGTTTTCTCGTTATAACAACTTAATTTTCTCGTTATCTCGACATAATGAAAGTTGTTTTCTCGTTATAATGACTTAATTTTCTCGTTATCTCGACATAACGGAAGTTGTTTTCTCGTTATAACGACTTAATTTTCTCGTTTAGCCTATACACTTTACATATAAATCACATTTCTTATTTTATGACACAGAACGCGTTGGTGAAACTCATGCATCTAGCAAGAACTTAATACACAAAATAGTAATATTGATTCAAGCATTTAACATTTATGAATGAATTAAATGTCAGTAGCCTAATGAACAATACTGTACAAATTATAGCGATCACGAGGTAGGTCCTATTCTATCCCAAACGCGTACGCGTAAAGTGGATATGTCCTACAACACCCCATCAGTTATATTCAGGTCAATAGTGTCACCTGTAGGCACAGTTTTGTATCTTAGATAACAACTTTTGTTATGTCGAGATCACAAGAAAATTAAGTCGTTATAACGAGAAAACAGCTCTTGTTATGTCGAGATAACGAGAAAATTAAGTCGTTATAACGAGAAAATAACTCTTGTTATGTCGAGATAACGAGAAAATTAAGTCATTATAATTAGAAAACAAGAAAGAAAAAATATATATTGCATGGATTATTTTACCGATCTCCTTGCTACGCTTCTGGACCTTGATCATGTAAGGACCCTTGCTGTCTATATGAGGGTCAATGAGCTCTCAGATTTCATAAAAAATATCTTAATTTGTGTTCCGAAGATGAACGGAGGTCTTACGGGTTTGGAAAGACATGAGGGTGAGTAAACAATGACATAATTTTAATGTTTTGGGTGAACTATCCCTTTAATATATTTTATACATTCTCAGTTTTATCATCCTTTAGATCATTCAAGATTCACACAAAATATGCCTTTGTTTTTTTTTTTGCTGTTTTTCTATATAAATAGAAAATCTCTGACTATTGCAACGTAATATTTTATTGTTTTAATTTAACTGCTAGGCCTACTGGTTGTGAGGTCAAGTGCAATTGCAGAATGAAATCATCGATTTTAAAATGAATGCTGAATGACAGGACTAAAACACTGAATCTTTTTAATTAATATTAATGTAGATACCACATTCGCTGTATGACAAATTCTTGATCGTTACAATAATTAGCAGTTTGTATTAAAACATTGATATTTTTACTTTAAGGTGGTAACTTTATCGCTTAAAACGTATCTTTGAGAAATAAAATTACATTTCTATTTTTATCCCCTTGAAAATACTGTCTTCGTGAATATGCAAATGAGTATCCACCTCCACTCAATCACACCAGCTCGGTCTACCTGTTTTTACTATCACACGGTTAACTGAAGAAATAAACGCTACACAACGGTAGTGACAATGGAGGATGAATGACTTATATATTTGATTTGTCTGAATGGTGATGCATTTTATGTATCGCTCTCTACAATATCATGCATATGGTATAGTTACGTATTTGTGACAGTCTTAAATAAATAAATGTCTTTGGTACACTGCAGTTCTAAGGAAAAAATGATTTAACAATTATGTTGACTGATGAATTTGCGCATGGTTTGTCTTTAAAGCATATTAAAAACCCCAGACACATAAACAATGTGGTTTTCATGTCTGGTCGTCTTTAATTTTTTCAAGTGTTGCAACTATCTCCATGTGATTGAATTAAATTCAATACACACTATTGCTGCTAGCACACATATCGTTTTCTTATAGCAACAAATTGCAGTAGTCTGTGGGAAAAAAATTAATTGCCCCACCTATGTTAGACAAGCATTTAGCTGCTATTTTTATAAAGTAAAAGGGCATGGCAGGGCATTCACTTCAATTAAAGTTAAGTATAACACATTGTGCTTCTGAGCCAACATGTATTTTAAAGGCATTGGCAGCCTCGAAAGACATAATGTTTGTGGAAGAACCAATAGTGCTAATGAAAATCTCCCCTGTGCAGCCCATAGATCCTCTGGGTGCACTCCAGCTTTCTGTTTTACTCCACATGCTGATTTACAGCCATGACAGTGTGAAGAAAGCCAGTGAGGAGTGAGGGTGATTGAGAGGGAGAAAATAAAAGACCATTTGTGTGTTGTGTGATAACGTGGACTTATAACCCCTCTCTCGCTCTCTTTCTCTTGCCATCTCCCCTGCACATGTGCCCGTTTAGCCGTTCCACATCGATCCCAACCCTCAGAGACCTGGGCTCTCAGCACCAGCATTACTAAGAAACTAATGGTTGAAGAGCTTTAATTCGGCGTATTAAGAGGGGAGCTATATTAAAGGCCCAGAGTTCACAGAGGCGGGCTACATGAACGGTGTGCTGTTTCCAGTAGATAAAACACCGCAGAGAATTTTCAGTGGGGATGGGAGGTTGACATGTCTAGGATGCCATACACATATAAAAGGAAGTGAACTGTAAATATACAGTATATTGACAATCAAATGGTGCATTAGTAAAGAACATTGCATAAGTATTGCTCACACTTATGTACTGTGTGTAGCACCTACAACTCTGCATAGCCTCTCAGTGAATACCAGAAAACAAAGTCCCTGATCATTTCAATTGTATCATTACATTTTTTGTTTCTGCATGGGGTGTTTTGTGCAGTTTTTCTCTACATAAAATAAGTTTATTGAAGGATGGAGTAGTTAATTCCACAGTATATTAGACTCGACAACAAACCCACAGCCTATATCAGTGCAGCAACATGCTGTTACTCATTTTACATGTGAAGATTACATTTATAAGGGGGTAGTTTGGCCAAAAATGAAAATTTGCTGTTAATTTACTCACTCTTTGGCCATCCAAGATGTAGGTGACTTTATTTATTTAGTAGAACGGTAAAGAAGATTTTTAGCTGAAACAATGGTGCTTGGTGTTTCATAAAATGCAACTCAGCAGCTACTGGCACTCGAGAGTAAAAAAAACCCTTCCAGGCAAGATAGAATTAATACTCGCGGCTCCTGACGTTATATTGTGGTCTTATGAAGCAAAACAATCAGTATGCGCAAGAAAATAAACATTATTTACAACATTATAACGTGTAATCCATAGTCGCAGGCAAACGGTCTGGAGTGATGTCCGGGTCGCAAACGAATTATTATTTTGAACAAGTTTTTTTTAGTGAACCAGTTCATCAAATCTGAACCATCTGAAACAGTTCACAGCTCCCACAGATCTCCAAGTCACTCAAGTATATGATCATATGATGCTGGTTTTGCCAACTCATTCAGCGCTTCAGTTACTTCAGCAGTACACTGAACTAAAAAGACAATTCAGACTCGGATCAAAGCGCTGATAAGCTGTTGATATGAACAAGCCTGAACCAAGCAGTTTAATGAAGGGGTTTTATGGTTTCTCATGGTTTATGTAAAAAGTTGAGTTGATTAAGACTAGTTTATTCACTTTATATGATTTAGATATTTAAAACATCCTCATTTCATAGTAATTTGGCAGGGCAGTACAGTGGAATTTTGTTCTCTTTTTTCTCTTTCACTCCTAAAATATTATTAGCTTAACACTGAGTATGAACAAATCTTTTCCTGTGCTTGTATTGAATGATCTCTGCTAGTGGTGTGGAATGACAGATAGATTAATTGAGAGAGAGGACAGCTATTGATCCCAGTCAGCTATGTCTTTCTATGCACTGCATTGATTTTGTCATATGATGGTAACTATGCATCATAATCTGGTTAACTGTCCATCTCCCTCTATTGTAAGACTATGTTTTGTATTTGGGTGAGGGGAAATGGCTATGTTGGTTGATGTGTAACAGCCCACCGCTCTATAGTAATCCTTATTTTCCTCCAGTGGCCTTTTTGAGCAAACTAAAGCGCTTTCTTCTTCAAATGCTTGAGTTTGATTTTCAGCTGTGTTTACCTTCATCCTGCTCTCTGTAGTTACTGGACAAAAAAAGAGGATGGGGAATTGGATCATATGATGGTTAATTCATTTGGACTCTGGGTTTTACTTTTAGTTGTTCTAAAATAAGAAACTATTAATTAGCTAAGCGTTAATGAGACGTCCAGGCTCTTTCTTTTTGAACAACTGTGTGGTGATGGTCTTATTTAAAATACTTTAAAATACTCATCGTTCTGAAAAGCGAGGTGTGCTCTGATTGGCCAGCTATCCAGTGTGTTGTGATTGGCCGAATTCCTCAAGCGTGTGACGGAAATTTTACGCCCCTTACCATACTGTGATGCGATGTCCCAGCGCGATGAGACAACACCAATAAAACCCATTACAAACGAGGCATTTGTTGCATCCAGTTGGGACATAATTACTGATTATAATGACTTATACTGTCTTTTTACGCGTTGCGTATCACGCCGTGTAAACATAAAACCATGTCTGCATTTGTGATCGGAGAAACGACAACAAGCGCTACTCTACACTGCTCAAAACTCGCGTTTGAATCGTCAGTGGCAAATTCTTTAAATATGA
Source organism: Sinocyclocheilus grahami (assembly GCF_001515645.1). Classification (NCBI taxonomy): domain Eukaryota; kingdom Metazoa; phylum Chordata; class Actinopteri; order Cypriniformes; family Cyprinidae; genus Sinocyclocheilus; species Sinocyclocheilus grahami. The sequence goes on from NW_015506593.1 coordinate 129,990, forward strand.
AAACATCCTTACAGGCTGTGAGTCAGAAGTGCCAGACTGTCCTTGCAAAGTTGGAATTGCCCCACTTTATAGAAACAGACACCGGCATTGTAGGCTACTCTCCCAGGAAACAGTCCTCGTCCTCCACAAAATGCACTGCACACATCTTGAACTGTTCCGGAACAGTGTTGTAAATACAACTTAACCACTGATTTCTAGTTGTGTCCTCTTTTGGAAGGCCAAACAAAGTAGTTTCGCTTTCATAACAAAACACACAGCGTCTCCACAACATGGCAGCAACAATCCTACAGTGAGAATCAAAGCTACGCCTTCTTTCTTTGCGTGAACATTTGGGCGGCGTTATGCAAATCTTCCCACATCATGACATAGACAGGTGGGGGGCGTGTTAGAACGAGCCATTTTAGGTAGGCGTGTTTGACTCTTAACTTTTATAAAGAATATCTCTTTGGATTTGAGACTTTAGTCTTTGCAACTTTACAGATCTTCTTTATGTACCAAGAGCTTGTAACACTCCAAAGAGAAAGGAAAAATTGAAATCGCATCATATGACCGCTTTAAGCAAAAGACGTCTAGTATCAATTTTCCACTGTTTATTATTTGATTGTATTTTATTTTATTGTATTCAGAACATATGGAAACATATGTGGAGATATCACTGTTTTTTTTTCATACTAAAATTGTTAAAATCTTTTTCCCCCAGTCAACTGAATTTATAACTATTACAATAATCTAGAAACAGTATGTTCATGCATTTTTAAAGAACACAAACTATTTTCTTGATGAACTTGCCATGCACCGTGGTATTAACATAACATCAATCCTTCACCATGAGAGGTCTCAGGTGGACGGGACACACTGTGAAAGGCAGCACGTGTGATGATTTCCTCATCTGAAACTCAACGACCTTTGCATTGACGCAAGCATTGCGTCATGTGTAGACATGCATGTGTCATTACAGCTTCATTAAGCACACATCATCAATATTCATATCTGTCACTGCCAACAGTTATGGAGGTGTCAATACTAGGTCGATAAGAACTAGCAGAAAGTGAAGTCCTGTGGAACAGTGTCTGTTTGCCTGTCAGTTTGTCTTAAGGTTCTGCTTTCTTCTTATAAACTAAAACAATGACAATCGTGCCCAGACTTCAGTGCATTTGCATAATGAAATCGAATGGAATCATTTGGGATTTGTGACTGTGCAGATCTGCGCTCCAGTTTTTCAATTTTATACACCATATTGTCATGGCTGGATGAAAAGAAGCTGGGAATGCAGCTATTTTTGCTTGTGTAACAGCCTCATCTAATTTGTGCTTTATTTTATTAATAACTTTGTTGTTGTTGTAGTTGTTTTTATATGAATGAGAGTAGACACTGGTCCTGGGGTTAAATTGGGATTTATACGTGGTTAATTCAATTAATTATATTAATATTATTATAATTAAATTATATAAATTATTATTAATTTATTATCTAAGTTTGGGGTATTTTGAATGTAGTTTCTTAGGCTGCATTTATGTGATAAAGTACAGTAAAAAAATGTGACTACAATATGAATGACTGTTTTTTAAGTAATTTTTTGTAAAAAAAAAAAAAATAATGTATAGGGTTGCTAGCGACCTGAGGTAGGTAATAGTGGACATATATTTTTCCTGCACAACGATAATTAAATATCGTATGACTCAATAAGTGAAATTTACCTTTATTCCAATGTTTGATTAGGGCTGGGCGATATAGCTAAAAAAAATTATCAACGATATAATGTTTCATATCGTTCGGTATCGAAAATTATTGACTTTTTTATAACCTTTTTTAAAGCAAAAAGCAATAGAACATTTTTTTTTATTTAACCACTGTATTTATAATTAACACAATTTATTGAGACAAACAACAAATATTTTTTTATTTTAACAATCAAACACAATAAAAATTGAACATCTCATTTCTAATGTTTTATATGCAGATTAAATAGGTCTTTATTGAATAGGTCTAATTGTCTCCCGAGGCCACAGGAGGGCGCAATGAGCAAAATAATGCAGCACATTTAAATTGTCAACGCAAGGAAGTATCTCTATAAAAACGTGCATTACGTCTAAATTAACTCATAATATAATTTCGTAAATTGCATAAACAATTATGAACAAAACAGCATCATGTATTTATGCATTGCTTAATCCAAAGAGCCGAAGAACCATTCACACAGACTGCATTTAAAAACAGATGAGACACAGTGAAAAGGAATAAACCTCCACAAATTCGTGACGTGTTTTCTAAAAGTTTAAACTGTTTTAACTTTGCATGGCTTTTTATACATCTCTTCTGTGAGACGCGAGTGCAGCAGTCATATTTGTCCGTCTAAAAAAAGCGTTCTGTGTGAATGGCTTGGCTTCGGTTTTAACCCATTCAAGATCTTTCCCGCATTGAGCTTCTATATTTCTCTAATATTTTGAATGAATAACTCAGCAGAGGCGCGTCGCGTGAGCTAGACTAACAAAACTTTCAAATGCAACAATGTCACTTACATCATCACCGCATCTCGCGCGCTACTGATGACGCTCCCTGATGCACACCTATCATTCAAATGCAAATGTTTATTTTACATTAGACTAATATTCATTCTTTATTCACAATCTCCTCGTCACAGGCAGGCACAGCACTCAATTCAGCATGTGTTCATGTTTGTGTGTGCTATCTGCGTCACTCATAACACGTGCCTATATCGTGCACTATATCGAACATTTTTTCTATCGATATCGAAGAAGGTGTACCATCGATAATTATCGATACCGTTTTATCGCCCAGTCCTATGTTTGATACACAATCATAATGTGATGTTTCACTCGTAATTACCACAGGCAAAAGTATACCATCAGCAAAAATGTAACTGGTTTGAATGGTTTACTGCAGAGCAATTACTGTATGCAATGAAATATAAGTGTCACTGTTATTTGATGGTGGATGTGGTGAATAAGCTGCCAGTGATCAAAATATTGATTTTGAAGGTGCTGAAAATGATAGTTTTGAGAATATGGTTAAGATCGTGAGTATGAGCCAGATGCTGAATGCACTGAGGAAACGTGCTCTGACAATGACAGTGATGGTAAAATCATATGCTCAAATTGAAGTCTTCAAGTTTCAAAAGGTTATTCTTTTGAAGTTGTTATTAAAATATCAGGAGAGTTTTATGCTATTGACGCAGTTAGATATCCATCCATTTTAGATATATATATCTGGGTTGCTAAAGACCCGAATATGTAATAATGATTGGTGAAACATTCATGCATTTAAGGGTTAACCCCAGGGTTCTTCGTGAAATATTGAAGGAGTCATAATGTAAGTTAAGAGCTGGAAGTAAAGTTTCCTAATGGCCTTTTTTTGCTCATGTCTGCTGGCAGGGAGAAAGTTTTGATCATTTGTGATCAATAGAGAGTTAATATTTTACAAGGTTACATCGCCTCATAAGTTTTGTCATAGATAATTGGAAAGAAATTTTCATCCAGCTATGCAGTAATTTTCTCCGTTGGCCTCATGGGTCTACACTAATGCAGACAGGCTCTTATACTCTCTTTTACTCTTTGCTAAAATACTGGTCTATCCAAACCCTCTTACTGTACTGAGTCTCAGTGCCATTATCTCAGAAGCAGATTTCTCTGGAAGTCCCTGAGGCTGAAAATATGAAAGCACTCTTTTTGTGCAGAGATCAGCGAAGAACGTAAAAGTTCACCAGCCATCAGTTACGGGAAAACGTCCCTTTTTTTTAAAGTAGATGTGGTTGCCCTAAATCTGTGTCGTATATGGGCTTTTTAATGGTCTGGAATTAAATCCTTAAATGGCTTAAATGACTGGCTCACCCAAACATGTCGTTCCATGTTTGTCTGTGAATTTCTTCTGTGGAACATTTTGCATTTTTAAAGAACATACTGGAAGTGAATGAGGACTGGGCTTGCCAAATTCAGTATGCTATTAGAAAAATGTACCATTTGTGTTCCATGGGAGAACAGTTTAATTAGTGGTGCAGGGTTACAGGGTCTGATTGTGTTTGTATGTATACAGTATACAGGCTGTTTTTGATTTTCACATTTCTCTAATTATATGTTCAGTGAGATTTGAGGTAATTTAGACTATTTAGCCTCAGAAGTAATTCATTAATATTATAATTATGTGAATACGAGGCATTTAATCTGCTAGAAAACATACCAACATACAAATAAATGGGATATAATATATCAAGGACTGTAAGACTTGATTAGCATTTTCTGAAAAAAATGATTGTGCTTACAAGGCAGAAAATTGTGTTATGTCTTACGTAAATATAGACTTCATACTTTATTTCTCTGTAAATGAAATGCTTAAAAGCGTAAAAGTGCTTCTTGTTTTCAGGTGCTGCACACAGTAATCAACACTATAAATGGTTAAATATATACAAAGAAGACAACACCAATCAAAATTTATAATGATTTAAAATTTTAAAATATATTGCTAGGAATTCTGGTTAGATTCTCTATGTATGTTTGTATGCACAGTATATGCTGTTTTCAACCTTGACAATAATACATGTTTCTTGAGCACCAGCATATTAGAATGATTTCTGAAGGACCATGTGACAATGAAGACTGAAAATTCAACTTTGCCATATCAGGAATAAATTATATTTTAAAATATATTAAAATAGAAATTTTATTTTAAATTGTAATAATTGTTCACAATATTACTTACTGTTTCACTGTATGAAATAAATGCAGCCTTGGTGAGCAAAAGAGACTTCTTTCAAAAACATTACAATAGCTTACTGACTCCAAATGTTTGAATGGTAGTATACATATATGTCACGAATCCGGTCCATGAACTTCTAATTTCATTGACTCTCGCACTACACACTGTTGCACATCACCCCGGACTACATTTCCCATCATGCATTGCACTGATTGCACTCAGCACGAATTGCACACACCTGATTGCTCTGATTGCACACAGCTGTTTCTAATTACCTCATTCACTATATAACACCCACTCTAACCACATTTCTCTGCTGAGTATTGTTTAGCCTGTACCCCTTTCCGAGTCTCCGTGTTTTCCTAGTTTTTGCCTTGCCTTGTCTGTTTTCTCCGGTTTTGATCTTCGCCTGTTTTCCTGGATTCCTCCCTCTAGCCTTGCCCCTGTGACTCTGTCTGCTGTTCGGTGACCTACGCTAGCCCGGTGACTATTCTTGTGTTTTGCCCGCCATATACCTGTTTGCCAGTGTTTTGACCCTGCCTGTTTACCACGTCTCTGAAATAAAGCTTTGCATTTGGATCCGAACGTCTCACGTCTCGTCAGCCCTGTTACAATATACATGCATGGATTGATGGCTGGATGGATTGTGAAGAATAGAGCATTTTGCATTTCTGAGCAGGTGTACGTGATCATCAGTCATCATCAGGCATGGTGCCAGTAGCTGTAACTGCTGCCTCTCTTCTTGTTGAGGATAACGGTTTGCACACAAATGTATTTATTAAGATGATGAACTGCAAAGAGAGAGTGCGAAACTTAGTGTCTCCTCAGTGGGAGAAACTGCATGCTCTCATGTGGAACAAATGAATGCAAGAGATGAATATGGAAGTGACTCCTCTGTGAGTGTGAAATTCAGATGATGTGTCCAGAGGAGTTATATTCATACTGTGAGAGTGTGTCAGAGTGCCCGCTCCACCCTCAAACTGCTTTGTGAAACGCGTGAGTGACACTGGGGACTCTGCTCGCCACGGGCAGTATAATAAAATGAATATACCTATGCTAATTCACCACTTCAATTTTGTCACCAAACCCCCGGATGGAGATAAACCAAATTAAGGACAGTTCATCTGAGGTCTTACCCAGAGGCGGACTTAACCATTAGGCAAAGGTAGGCAACCGCCTTGGGCCCCCAAAAGCCAAGGGCCCCATAAAATGCTTTTTATATGCGAGATGCGCGTTCAGTGCGGACGCACAAGTGGTCGCTGTGTTGTTCGTTACCACGACAGCTGTCTGTGCATCCGCATTGAACGTGCTTCTTAGCAAAAGTAGGGTGATGTAGAAAATGAGGACGGAATCCCGGAATCTATTCATAAAAACGGAATGTACTGTGTAACACGGAATGTGATGGAATGAACGGCGCAGACGCACTTTTCGTTTGCTAGTTTGCTATTTAAGCACGCGCAATGCTCGCGGTTGTCGTCTGTTGTAGCTAAATAGTGTTTTTGCCATTTAATATTCACATTCACTAGTCCATATCGCGGTTTGATTGAAGTGCACTGAATTGCATTTGATTTATTCATTCAATATTTGATGAATTCCGTGACATTGCTCGTTACACAGTAAACTTCTGTTGTGTAGCATTTTGAATGTACTAAATAAAATGAATCCAGAAAAAATTAAACGAAAGAAAAAGAAAAAGAATCCAGAAAAATTTAAACGGAAAAAATAAAACTTAGGCTAATTTGGGAAAAATAAAACGGATTTCATAGGGCCCTACAAATATCATTTATCTGAAGCTATAATTTTAATACTAAGCAACAGTGCATATTATATAGGGCCTATTTTAATTTGTTTAAATGGCGCTCACTCGTTTTTGTGAAAGACCCACGAAGGACCATGCACAGTCACACTTCATGTTTTGTTGAAATAATCCTTAAGTATGTACATTTATAATAGCATGTAAGTTTAATTTAAATGTGCAATTAAAATAAATAAAAATAAATTTATATTTTAAAGTTTAGAATTAGACAGCCTTGCTTTGTGTAGACAATTGCATAGTGAAAATTACCCCAATGCACCACCTAGACGCACCACCTAGTGTCCAACCTACTCTAATACTATTATAACCTGTTTAAATGTGAACAAGGGATTTACAACATTAAAGAAATCCTTTATTTATAACATGTACATGAAAAATCTAAAAGATTAGACACAACTATGGGACACGGTCGTGCAGCAGCGAGCAACAGTGAAAGGAACCTCAAGGTTGTAAATGTGTGAAATTGTATAGGGCCCCATTCCTGTATTTTGCCTGGGGCCCCCAAATCACTAAATCCGCCCCTGGTCTTACCTCATACCTCAACTGCAGGGTGTATGCATCCGTGCTTGCCATTATCATCTCATCATGCTCATTTGTAGAGAAAGTGTCTGTTTTTAAAAGGGTGATGCCTGTGGTTTAGAAGGTTCATGAACTGCAAACATTTTATCTTCAGAATGTAATTTTTTGGGTTGTCCTTGAAAAGTTTATGGGATGCTGAACTACTAGAGGTGCCTTATGTGAATACCAGACAAGTGGTGATGTGTTGTATTGGCTGAAGATACCTGTTAATTGCAAGGTCCTAGGTTTAAAACTAGGTTAATCTAGTAGCCATCAAAACTGTGACCTCCAGCAAGAGCAATAGTTCATGCAAAATACCCGCCCTTGGCAACCCTTTATTTATTTTTATTTTTTTTTGAGTAACACAAAAGTAGAAATTCTGAAGAGTTGTCACACAGCTCCGGTCTACACAAAGTCAGTAGTACCTATTACATGCAAGCACCAACAAATTGGTGTATTGTTGAAGAAATATTGATTAATTTGGGATTGATATTTATAAAAGTAGGCCTTCTCATTGGGTTGGCCTATATGTCTTTTACTGTAGCACATATTGAAATTTTTTAAATGCTGGTAAATTAAATATTTGTTATATAAGAATATAGATTTGTGTACAGAATGTGCACTACAATTGTTTAAATCAAACAATTAAAAAATTATTGTTTTTGCTATATTTTTAATCAAATGAATCAAGAGAGAGTATGTAAAATGGTTGTAGTTTTTGTTGTTTCCCCCCTCAATTGGTCACAATTGGTGTATGTACTTAAAAAAAAGACTAAAAATCACATTTAAAAATCTAATTTAATATTATTATTTTGTGCCAAACAGGCAAAAAAAAAATACACACAATATGTGCACTATATTCCAAGTCTTGTGAAAATGTACGTTTAAAAAATAAATAAATTTGAACTAATTGGAAATTTTCCCTTTGGCACTGAAATATCAATAGTATTTTTTGACGATAAGATTCAAAAATGGCACATAACGGATGCCATCAACAATTGCAAACACCAGTGATTCTCACATAACTGAGTGTGTAATTGTAAAGACATGAGGGTGAGTGAATGATGACAGAGAATTTTCATTTTTGGACTATCACTTTAACCTCAAATTTTTCTGGGTGAATCGTCCCTGTTATAATTGTATTGCAAATGTCTTAAGATAAAAAAGTGTCCCATAAATGCCTATGCACTCTGTGTGTGCACTAATACTAGAAAAGAGACTGAGAAATGTAAAAGGAGAAATTTTGCTCATGCCTGTTCCACTAGATCAGAGCGTTTGAGAAAGGAGGGGCAGAGGGTCTTAGAGGATGCCTGTCTCCATAAGCAATGACACTTCCGCACCCTATTAAAAAGATGCATTAGCCCCAGCGCACTAGGCGCTAATGGCTCCAGAGTTTGGATGACTTTTTCTATTATTAATATGCCTGCACGGTTACAGAGTTATTCGTCTGGTAATTAAAGACAGAGTGTGCATTGATTTCCACCGAGTCCGCGAGCATGTGTGGAGCCATGCATCCCCCGTGTTGTGTGTTCACCGACAGAATCAATCCGTCTTTTCCCGGATAGGTTCACAGGGGAGCTGACAGATTGAAAGCATACTTTATGTCATAACTTTGCATGGTCACAATTAAGCTGTTAAAATACAGTTTCACCGCCATATTAGGGCTGACAAACCCAGTGCGGTAGCTCTACTCTATGCATCAAAGAGCATTAGCTTAAAATAACACCGGAAACAACACCGTAGTAAAATCTCTCTGTCTGACAGATTTCACTCAAATAGATGTCTTGTTCACAAGCTTCAGGTGTTGATCTTAATAAAGATCATCACTGGCATGTATTTCGGTGTAGATGTATTTCGGGCTCATTTTCAGTGGATTTTAGGTAAATGTTTGACTTATCCACTGTTTTACGTTACATTTTCATGAACCAAATGATTTCAACTGAATCGCAGACCAATTTTCCAAACTAGTTTGATTGATTCATTGAATTGAACAGATGAGTGAATTTTTCATCATTTGAGCTTTACAGTTCACAGATTTTAAACAAGCAACAGAAAATCATGATCGCTGAAATACAGAAATATTGAATGTTGAGTAAAACAACAAAAACGTAGTTCAAAAGGTGATAGGCGTGATTTAAAAAGTCATTCAAGCAGCTACTTGAATGGGAAAGAACGAAAATCTCCAGAATTGTTATCCCCAGAACTGCCATGCCAAATTACCTGTCAAATTGGCAAAGCATACTATCATGCATTTCAGTGCCTGTAATGCATAATACAATGGTTTTAGTCATCTTTTGCGGATCTGTGTGATCGGTCTTTTATGCGGTTTTCTTTAGAGTACATTTGCTTTTTTTCCCCAGACTGCTTAAATTCTCCTGCTCCTTAAATTGTTTCTAGGCAGGCCAGGTCGGCTGCTCAAAAAAAAAAAAAAAAAAAAAAAAAAAAAAATCCATGCAGAGCACTTCTGTTTAGTGCCACTAGTGATGTAGAAATTGCATATTTCACCTTTAAAGCTTGCATGCTATAAGAATAAACATTTCAAAATGCAAAATGGGCTGTCAGTCAATGTAAAACAACATGCCATCAAACCAACAAATGGCTTGATTGATAAAATGATTGATAATAGTGCAGCTACTGTATCATTTACTGTTTGTGATTCTAATATTTTCTGATTAGTTAAGTACAGTGTGGGTAGAAGAACGAACCTGCTTTATTACCTTCCCTCTCTCGCGGTCTCTCTCTCGCTCTGTATTTATTTGGCCATCTTGTTCCTGTCTCACTGAATATGCATGAGTCCACACCAAAGCGAGTCCTGCACCTTGGCTCATGTTCCTCATGAATGCTGTTCTGGCCAATCCATACATGGCATTAGCATCTCGATAAACACAAATTGGACGGAGTATGATTGCTTCCTGGTCCGCCTGTTTGAGCCAAAGCTGTGCGTGTGGGATAAAGAGGCCGTGATCTTCTTCCTAAATGACGTTTTAATTAAACAGCGGGCCTGCCACACACTAAACGGCTTTAAAATTTACTGTTTGTGATTCTAATATTTTATAATATTAAGAGGTTGCATTGAGTGTGATTAGTTAAGTACAGTGTGGGTAGAAGAACGAACCTGCTTTATTACCTTCCCTCTCTCGCGGTCTCTCTCTCGCTCTGTATTTATTTGGCCATCTTGTTCCTGTCTCACTGAATATGCATGAGTCCACACCAAAGCGAGTCCTGCACCTTGGCTCATGTTCCTCATGAATGCTGTTCTGGCCAATCCATACATGGCATTAGCATCTCGATAAACACAAATTGGACGGAGTATGATTGCTTCCTGGTCCGCCTGTTTGAGCCAAAGCTGTGCGTGTGGGATAAAGAGGCCGTGATCTTCTTCCTAAATGACGTTTTAATTAAACAGCGGGCCTGCCACACACTAAACGGCTTTAAAGAGACTTACCTTCCACCCGTGGCTTTGATTCTGCTCTGCCGTGGTGTGTTACAGGCAGACTCACATCTGTCTATCTTTCTGTCATTCTATCCATCCATCCATTGTTCTGTCATTCTATCTATCTATCTATCTATCTATCTATCTATCTATCTATCTACGTATCTATCGTTTGTTTGTTCCTTCATTGTATCTTTTGATCTATTGTTCTGTCTGTTATAGTATCTATCGTTCTATCGATGCAGTCGTTTGTTCTATCGTTCATTATGTCAAGCTATCATTAATTTGTTCTATCATGCATACTATCATTCTGTTTGTTTGTTTGTTTGTTCATTCTGTTGTTCATTCATTCCATCTATCTTTATTTGTTCTATTGTTCTTTCTATTGTTCATTTGTTTTCTCATTCTGTTGTTTGTTCTATCACACAGTACGTTTTATTTTTCTGTGCCGTGATCTGTGTTTAAATGAATTCATCTCACTAGCCATATTCTCTCTGTCTGTGTCTCTTACTTATGTGATATATTTTCATCAGATGCACTTCAATATAGTGCATCTGACGAAAAAACAGCACCTGTTGAGACACTTCATAAGCAGATGGTTGCTCTATGTTCCCAATGTTTCTCTATTTGGTTAATTGTCTGGATTCCCTTTTGGGAATATTTTGGCTTACTTTATAGCACTGGCCAAAAGTCAGCTGCAGGGTGTGTATGTCTATTTAAATGTTTACGCACAGATAGAAGTGGTGTGAATCTGTATTAACACGCTTCCTTTACCAGTTCACATCACATGAGTCCATCCTGATCACACAGCAACAGTGTCCATGTTCAATTTAAACTAGCTAAATAACAGGCAAAATGAAGTAAATATGTGCAAACACCTTACAAAGACGTGTGAGAAAGTAACCATATTTCAAATAAGTTGAATAAATTGACCTGTTCGTGGGCAATAAACTCGTCTGATTACAGGCTGTCCAATGTTTATGAATGGGAGTGTCTTAGTCTATGCGTTGTCATGTTATTTTTTCTCTCCACTGTACAGTGTGTGTGTTTGTTGTAACCTTGCACCAGAAGCTGTGGTACCATTCTTGGCTCTTAGACCATTTGTCATGTGTCTGCTGCGGCACACACTGCAGAGAGAGAGAGAGAGAGGCGGTAGCAGAAAAGCAAATCATAGCTCTGCAGCACTAAATCTAATAAACATAATTTCTGTCTTTTTCTTTCAGTCTTCCAATCCCTGAGCTCTCCCTCAACTGTGACCCAGTCCTTTATCATTTAAAGGTGTCTGAAATTGCCTATTAAAATATTTTCAGCGTTACAAAATGGCATTTTATGTGTCATACAAACCGTATCGTATATCGCTCTATATTTCTATCTTATTGTTTTACCATTCTATCTGTCCATTGTTTTATCTGTCTATCTAACACTAGCATGGTTTTGTCGGTAGTGGCCATGTTGCATATGATTGCAAAGGCACCTTAAATATAATCAATACTTTATATTTAGAATTGCTTAAAGCAAGGTTACTGCCTTCTCGGCCTGATTTCTTTTTGGCAGTTTATTGAAAGACTGTATGAACATTGTGGAAAAGTGCGTTTGAAATGTCATCTGTAAATGCCAGAAAATGAGAATACAGAAAATTTTATGGGTACTGGACATTGACAATGATGTGAATATTGGGGTTTGTATATTTAACCTAAAGCTGCGTTTTCACAATCTTGCCAAACAACAGACCGGAAATCCTTCGCTTTGAATTGTGAGTAGTACAGAAATTTTTGGATCTCATTTGAACTTTCAGTCATTGAGATATTTGAAACTTTTCAGCTAGACTGTGTGACCAGCAAAATGGATGTAAAGTATTGTAATGAAAACTGTGAGCGTGAGGTGAGAATTGCCTGTATTTCTGCACTAAAATGTTAACCTTTGTACACCATTTGCGTAAAATATGCAGTTATAAATAAGTATGTCCGAAATGATTATTATTGTTAATAATTATTGAATAGTTGTTACATAATTAATTATGTTTATTAGCTCTAGAAAAGTGTTTTTCTTTCAAAGGTATTATTGGTCATTTGTTTTGTGTGGATGTATTCATACATTCATTATTAATTCATGTTACCATACATTATTCATTTCCTTTTCATGCTTATAAGGTGAACAGGCGATGTGTAATGACTGCCACTAGGTGGTGAAATGCAAAACTGTATGCAAATGTAAGCGATAGTGGGAAGTTAGCTTAATACGGTGGCCGAGAAGTGTAAAGCAAATCACAATTCTGAAAACAAAATAACAAATTACAAACGGAAATGCAAGTCTAAAAAACAAAATAATTCATAAAGCACAACAACAATTCAGAAAACATTATAACAAGTCAGAAAACACAACGACAAATCCGAAAACAAAATAACAAATCAAAAAACACAACGACAAATCAGACAAACCGGAAGAGGTAGGTATAGATTGAGACAGCGCCATTGGTTTGGGATTACTCACCGCTGACTGGACGAGACATCTGTCAATCAACGTATACAGGAAGAATCAGCCGAAGAACAGCAGAGTCGTGGTAGAAAGTTCGGAGATGGTATTAAAGTAGCTAATTTTAAATGTATGAATTGCCCTTACTATGGAAAAAAAATACGGAATGTATATTTACACTTAGTTAAAAGTGGCTGTAAAATATCAGCTCCAGTGGCGCAGATGGATAAGTGTGTGTCGTTGAACCGGGTTCGATCCCGCCTTTTGCCGAACTTTTTTTTTCTCCCTTTTCAAATCTCGTAACACTCACTTATCCATCTGCACCACTGGAACTGATGGTTTATAGCCACTTTTAACTTAATGTAAATAGACACCCCATATTTTTTATTCCATAGTAAGGGCAATTCATACAATACATTTAAACTGAGCTACTTTAATACCATCTCCGAACTTTCTACCACGACTCTGCTGTTCTTCGGCTGGTTCTTCCTGTATACGTTGATTGACAGATGTCTCGTCCAGTCAGCAGTGAGTAATCCCAAACCAATGGCGCTGTCTCAAACTATACCTACCTCTTCCGGTTTGCCTGATTTGTCGTCGTGTTTTCTGACTTGTTAATTTGTTTTCGGATTTGTCGCTGTTTTTTCTGACTTGTTATTTTGTTTTCGAATTTGTCATTGTGTTTTCTGACTTGTTATAATGTTTTCTGAATTGTTGTTGCGTTTGTAATTTGTTATTTTGTTTTCAGAATTGGAATTTGCTTTGCACTTCTCGGCCACCGTAGCTTAACCATGGAAAACAGTGTTTTGTAAACATTTTGTAAACAACATTTTTCATGTATTATTTTGAACAATCAGTGAATGCAATTCCAGGAGATGTTTTATATTATAATTTTGTATCGAAATTTGCTTCAAAATTACACATCACAGAAGTAAAATAGATTGTGAATACCATTTCATGTTGACTTTGATTGTTTTCATGTATTCAAGAGAGATGCTGCAGCAGAAAAAGCTCATTTTTGTTCTCTGTGCGTGAATGTGCTTTTCATAAGCCTTGCTTATGCTGAACTGAATGTCATGTTTAATATTTGATCGTGCCGGTTCTTCTGGCTGCTCATGTGAAGTGCTACTGCCTTTTACAACATAATGGAACAGGAACTTCTTGTCAAAAACACAATCACAGCAAAAGTTCAGTTTATCACCTCATATCATCCCTTGATATTTATTTTCCTCTCTCACTGTGTGCAGTATTGCAAGAAACTTCATCACCTTCAGCTGCCCGGTGCATGACACTTCTTGTATTGTAGTTAATCCTTACTAGGCCACGAATCCAACAAACCTGCAAAAACACAGATTATTTCACTCCTTGTTTTTTTGCAAGTGCTCGATTTGCCAGCTAATGGGCTCCTGTCCAAAGTTCATGCCCCTGTCCTACATTCTGCCCCCTGTAGCATGCTTCAATGAGTAGTTTTATAAAATGTTGTTGTCTTTCTCTCTCTATTATTGTCTTTCTTACCCTTTCTGTCTTCTTAGTAGTCAGTATTCATTCTGGTCCAGGCCGTCTCTCTGTGTTTTTCTCTTATCTTGTCACTCTAAAGGCTCTCCAGCTATTGATTCTCATTGTAAGGCAAGCCAAAGGGTTGACTGTAATCTTGACATATTATAGCTTTATTGAGTGGGTTTGGGCCGAGGTGACACCCATCTGTGTTCAGCATGGCCAGTCCTGCCTCTTAATAAAGATGGCAGCAGCATGTCAAGGCAGGGTTAAGGACAAAAAGAGCAGTGCTGGTTTATTTGTCAAATACAATGACACAGATCAGATACATAGAACAATGAAACACAAATACCTAGGGGCGGAACAGTTCTCGGTAAAAAATTTAACCGTACAGTTCTTCACACACGGTTCGGCACGCACTAGGACCACGGTTCAACTTAAATCTGACAACGCATCTGTAATATGGTTTTTTATAAATAACAACACAAAATAAACAGGGTTCGGCTAATGTTTCTGTTGATGGATGCACATTCTGGCTTCCCAGTACATTACAACAACAGCGATGAAAAAAAAAAACCTTGGACAATCAATTCACTCTTGTTCAATGCGAATGCCGTATTCTGGAATATGAACAGTCATTTATTCCGTCATTTTGCTAATAGCGCACATGCACAGGTGAGACCTGAACAGCACACGTTGATATCTGTGTTTAAACTAAACTCATTTAAGCCTTGTCAGTTTGAACATTTAAGAGCCAGAGGACGCGAGCAGGTTTGAGAAGATTTGTGCGTGCGCTCATCCGAAGCGCGCAAACCCGCGCCTCAGAACTCGCGCAAATATTAAACTCTCTCTGAAGTATTGTGTTTGAATGGACAAATTCAGACAAAAGTTATGTCAAAATGCCCATCTTGGTAAGTTTCATAGCAAACATAGCCGGCTGAACGTACTGGATCAGTGCATTCTCTTAAAGTGACAGCACTTCTTTAATATTAATCATACAGCAACAACTCACTCACTGCTCTTGATTGAATAGCTTTTGTAACTTTAATAAAGATTAATCTTTAATTTGCACAGTAAAATATGCAATGCTATTTTACATTTGATTATTCTATTTCTGTATCTAAAAGCTAAATTACTGTTTATTTTTTTGTATCTTTACTCTATTGTATTTATTTGTGCTGTTGCTTGTAGTTAGATTATTCTTATTTTCTTTATTTTTATTTGACAGTATAGTTTTTCCCTAAACATAGCACATACCGAACCGTACCGATACCATGACTCTAAAACCGTTATACAAACCGAACTGTAAGTTGAACAGTTCCACCCCTACAAATACCTAAAGCACTCACTGAAAAATAAAGCAATGTGTACTATTTTGTTCCACTTCGACTGTTAAAGGGATAATTCACACAAACATGAACAATGTATCATTATTTACTCACCCTCATGTTGTTTCAAACCTGTAGGACTTTCATTGTATGGACTAAAGAAGCTAAAACATTCTTTAGAATATCTTCATGTTCTCCAGAAGAAAGTCACACAGGGTTGGAACAGCATGAAAGGGAGTCAATGACGAATTTTTGAGTGAACTGTCACTTTAAAGAAAATACAAATTGAGAATCTCTGCAAACTGAATAAATAATTAAAGAAAAGAAAATATACAGTTTTATGCACAAGTTTGGGCACCCCTCTGAGGCTGCATAATAATTTGCTCTGTCTTTTTAAGAAAAGATCGTAGTGATATGCCATTCGGTTTTTAGAGAAAGATTCAATTCAATTCAAGTTTATTTGTATAGCGCTTTTCCCGATGCAAATCGTTGCAAAGCAACTTTGCAGAAAATCAAAAGTTTCTACATTATATTTAGTAATAACTTATCAGTGGTGACTATCTCAAGTTGATGTCCATATGGCAGGAATGTATAGTAAAAATCAAGTAGTTAATGTCATGTAATCAAACAGACGGTGAACACTATTAACATCAATGATTATATGTTGCAATCAAACTTATAGCAAAATTTGGTAGTTTTGTATGTTGTCTGAGGGTTGGCATCATCTGAGGTCTTCTGGGGGGTTGGCATCATCTCTTCTCAGGTATTCAGTCATCTCAGGTCTTTGCAAGGGCTGGATCCAGACTGAAGCTCGTGTAATTCCTAGTTACCACGGGATGCCAGAAACAGAGAAGGTAATAGGGAAAAATTAACATAGCTGCTGTTCCAACTAAACAAAAATGATGTGTTCAACCCAAGCAAAAGAATGCAAATGTGGATTTGATCAGATGTAACTGAAATAAAAGGTTATGAGATACATTATGTGAATGCTTGGCTAAAGAGATGTGTCTTTAATCTAGATTAAACAGAGAGAGTGTGTGTCTGAACCTCGAACGTTATCAGGAAGGCTATTCCAGAGTTTGGTAGCCAAATGTAAAAAACCTCTACCTCCTTTTGTGGACTTTGCTATCCTAGGAACTACAAAGAGTCCAGAGTTTTGCGACCTTAGGGAGCAGGATTGATTGTAACAGAAGTGATAATTGTGATAGAAGACCAGTTAGGTATGCAGGAGCTAAACCATTTAGGGTCTTAAAAGTAAGTAGTAATATTTTGTAACTGACACAGAACTTAATAGGTAGCCAGTGCAGAGAATGTAAAATTGGGATAATATGGTCATATTTTCTTGACCTGGTAAGGACTCATTTTGGACTACCTGTAGCTTGTTTATTGAAGATGCAGGACAACCACCTAGCAGTGTATTACAATAGTCCAGTCTAGAGGTCATGAATGCATGAACTAGCTTTTGGCAGTGTTTCTAAGATGGAAGAATGCTGATTTGTAACATGGGAAATATGATTTTCAAAAGACAAGTTGCTGTTTAATTAGGGATGGGTATCGTTTACATTTTATCGATACCGATACTACTTATCGATACTGTTATCGATACTATTTGGTGCAAAAAGATATGAAGTGAAAAGTTGTTGAAAATTTCAAGTTATTTAATTACTGCTGAACTTTAGCAACTGTATTAAAGTTCTTCATTCAAGAGCAGTGAGTTATTTTTCTCTTTGTGTTTTATTTTATTAACATTAAAGGAATAGTTCACCCAAAAATGAAAATTGTGTCATAATTTATTCACTCTAAAGGTGTTTTAAACCTGAATACGTTTATTTCTTCTGTTGACCATAAAAAGTTATTTTGAAGAGTGTGGGAAACTAAACAGTTGCTGGTCCCCAGTGACTTTCATATGTTTTCCTATGTAGCGAATCAGCTCATGGGGAAATATGAATAATTAATCATAACTAGTTATAATTAATTATAAATATTTAGATCCGCTGTAGATATTTAGCTGCCTTCTCAGGGTCAACTGTCTGTCAATTCTAAGAACGTTAATTTCCTGGTTAAAGGAAATAACTTTCTTACTGTACAACTCTACACAGAGCTTGTAGCATAAATCTGCATGATTAGGGACTCCAGTTATGAGCAAACAATGAACAACGTCAAGTGTGATACAAGTAAGACTTTATTAACTACATAAACACTTAAACTAGTCTAACATACTACATAAACACTTAAACTGGTCCAACATACACATACATACACACACACACACACACATACAGTTGGTATAGGAAAGGGTTAAAGCATAACGCAGTAAAGAGAAGAGAAATAACTAAGTTTGAATACTTGCACGTCTCGTCTGTCTGAAAGAAAGGCTTGATGCAGTCCAACGGTTCAAGTTGATCTTTGCTGAAGTTGGTTGATGAGTTGATGAAAGTTTGCGTCAGAGAATCTTGATGAATGAAAAAGTCAAGGCCGAAGCCTGGCACGTATTTAAGGATGTCCTGATGTCCTG